>NW_007727044.1:462916-465166 GCF_000696425.1 Galeopterus variegatus
CCCCGCGCCTCGCTCAGCCAGTGAGCGGGATCCGGTCTGTATGTGGGATCCGAACCCTCGGCGGGAGCGCTTCCGCGCTTCCCAAGCGGCGCACTAGCGCAGTGCGCCACCGGGCCGGCCCATATTCCAGTTTCCTAATGAGGTTTCATCATAAACCAAGAAATACATGGACACAGAAAATATTCTTCAATAAACTAGATTGAAAAGTTTTTGTACAGAAAGGTCAAGGTGCTGACTAGGCCCAAGAAAACTGATTACCACACAATCTGTAAAGTTCCTATTTTCTCTGACACTTTAAGAACTTCAAGCACTTTGAAGACTTTTCCAAATCTAGGTCCTCCTTATATTCTCCATCTATAATCACGCTACTGAAACTGCTCTGGTGATTTCCTCACTGCACATGTTTAGAAACTACATTTCCAGTCTATCATTAACTTGGCCAATGACAGAAACATTTCACCAACTTAAAACAAGATAGCACTACTATGAATCTTTCCATCTTTTTGAAGTGCCCTCATACATAGCAAAAAATTTTACACATAGTAATAATGAAAGGTTACTCATAAAACTCTCAGAAAAGGCTAACTTAAATTCAGCTGCAGAGCCAAAACACATGTAAGTTGATGACTATGGCCATGTACCTTTTAAATAGGCTGAAACTCCTTGAGAGAATGCTGTCTGTCATTTCTTTCCTCCCATTCTTTCTTGAACCTAGTTCAATCAAGCTTCCCCCTCCTCCAGTTATTTAATGACCTCCATATTGATAAATTCAATGGTAAATTCACAGTCCTCATCTTCCTTGACCTAGCAACAGCATTTGACACAGACGATCCTTTCATAATAATCGAAGCATTTCTTCACTTGGCTTCCAAACACCACACTTGCCTGGTTTTCTTCTCACCTCAGTGGTCAACTCTGTGTTACTGGTTCCTCCTCATGTCCCCATCATGAAATTGTCCCTGGGCTCAGCATAAGCTTTCCTATCTATTCCACTCCGTTTGCAATCTCAGCGGAGCTCACAGCTTTAAATAGCATCTACTTGCCAAGGATTCCCAAATATACATCTCCAGCTTACATTTCAAGATGCACGTACTCATCGAGTACTGACATTTTCTCTTGGATGTTTACATAGTACCTCAAAATTAACATCCAAAACTGAGTTCCTGATGACCCCCACTAAGTCTTCTACTGCTTTGCCCTCATCTCAGTTAATGACAATTCAATACTCCCAGTTGCTCAGGCCAAAAACCTTAGAATCACTGCTTACTTCTCCTCCTCACTCTTTGTATTCAATCTACCAGCAAATCCTGTCTGCTCTGTCTTCAAAATATATATCCCTCATCTGGCTTCCCTTACCTTTCTTCTCATTCTTCCTTCCCTTCCCATCTTTCCTTTCCTTCCCTATCCCTACCAACAGAGTTGTTAGCTTGGGAGGAAGCAGAACAACAAGACTGTTGGGGTTTTGTGCTTAGCATCTGCAGCAATATGCTTAGTATCCAAGAAAATGGGATGGTATAGGAGAGGAGGTTGCCCAGTGAAGGTGGCAGCATGCCTCAGCTACCAGTGAAATGTGGCAGTGGGAGGGAGAACATAGTGGCAGATGGAACAGGCAGCCTGGATGGTTAGGAGAGTGTTTACACTGAACAAATATGTTAGTTAGTTGAGCAAATGATTAAATATATATCTAAAATAACTGGAGTCAGACTTCTCACTGTCTGAAAAAAGATTTTAAAACACGGAAAAGGGGAAGACGAAAAGAACCCTAAGATGATGGATTGGAATTTAAAGTATTAGTAAATGAAATATATATATACACATACACACAGATCAATATAGAAATAGTTACAGATGTTTGTGTATGTATGTAAATATGAGTATATACATACATATATTTCCTAGTCTGTCTGCTGAGAGGTCCTAGCAGCAATGACATCCCAGTAGCAATGAAAATACACTGTGCCCAGATTTTGAATACTAAATACCATCCTCCACTAAATGGAAGTGCACTAAAGGGCTCTTTGGAGAAATGGCTGATTCCAGGGCCAAGGCAAGGAAAATGCAAAATAAGCCTGGAAAACCTTGTTGTGCTAGAAAATAAGGAAAATCTCAGCAAATTATAGGAACATGTCAAAAGAACAAAGCCGCCAATATCCCAATGGTCAAATCTGGAGAAATCTGACCATTGAAATAAAATGAGAGTATCACATCCATTAAAACGAATCAATCAGTGGGAGGGAGGGAGGGAGGGAG
>NW_007727044.1:466166-491517 GCF_000696425.1 Galeopterus variegatus
AGGAAGGAAGGAAGGAAGGAAGGAAGGAAGGAAGGAAGGAAGGAAGGAAGGAAGGAAGGAAAAGCAAGCTCACTCTTTCTTACAACACAATGTCAATTAATAAATGTAGACAGAATAATAGAGATAGATAATTACCACTTGGCAATCATTACAATGGTAGTTGACAAAGACTGGCATTATTAATGAAGATAGGTCTGGTGGGTGGAGGTTTAATAAGAACAGGATATTGGGCCGGCCCGGTGGCGCACTGCTACAGTGCGCCGCTTGGGAAGCGCGGCAGTGCTCCCGCTGAGGGTTCGGATCCCACATACAGACCAGCCGCTCACTGGCTGAGCGAGGTGCGGGAGCAACACCGAGGGTTGCGATTCCATTGCCGGTCCCGGTCCGGTACGGGCGCGACACTGAGGGTTGCGATCCGTTGCCGGTCACGAAAAAAGATAAAAAGGAAAAAAAAAAAAAAAAAAAAAGAACAGGATATTGTTGTCATGTCACATTACCTCCTTCAAAACAATAATAAAATACCAAAAAGGAAATAGTGATTTTATAGTAGAGAAAACTGGAAGATACCAACTTGACCATGTGATCGAGGTGAACATCACTTTGGGATGGGTCAACACTGTGTGCCTCTGAGAGTGATGCATGAAGAGCACAGCATCATTTCACTGGCATTTCTGCCACAGCCTGAGTCTGGTCATGAGGAAACAGTGGACAGACCCAAGTTTAGGATCACGTTGTAGAATAGATCTGTACTCTTTAAAACTGTCAAGGATAGGAAAAGGCTAAGGAGTGTACGGTAGTAGTATAAGAAAGTACCCCTGTTTTGAGGGGTTTGGGGGTGGGAGGTTAAGACACTGTAGTATTTAAGGGTGATGGGTCAACACATCCCTCTCTCTTAAGAAAGAAAGAGAGAGAAATCGGCAAATGCAGTAACATTTAACAACTGAGGAATGTGTGTGAAGAGCATGCAAGAGTTCTTTGTACTGTTCTTACAACTTTTCTGTAGGTTTGAAACTACAGTCAACTCTCCATATCTGTGGGTTTGAAACTACAGTCAGCCTTCCATATCCGTGAGTTCTGCATCCACGGATTCAACCAACTGCAGATCCAAAATATTCTAAAAAAAAAAATTGTGTCTTACTGAACGTGTACAGACTTGTTTTTCTTGTCATTATTCCCTAAACAATACAGTAAAGCAACTACTTATATGGTATTAGATATTATAAGTAATCTAGAGGTAATTTAAAGTATAAGGGAGGATTGCATAAGTTATATGCAAATATTACCCCATCTTATATCAGGGACTTGAGCATTTGTGGATTTTGGTATCTGTGGAAGGTCCTAGAACCAAACCCCAATGGATACCAAGAAATGACTATATTTCAAAATAAAAAATATATGTGAGTATATACATATGTGTGTATGCTCATATGTGTATGTGTGTGTATCCATAATCCAACCACTTCCCATTGCCTCCACTGCCACCATTATAACTCATGGAGCCTGCAAATACTCTCCCTGCTTCTGCCTTTGCCCCTCTTTCAGTCTATTTTCAACAAAGCAGCTAACGTGAGCCTATAAAAATAAAGGATGTATTGGGAATCAGGATTCTCATGATGGGAGAAGAGGAACACAAGTATAACACACAAGAAGGTGAAAAAGAACGCTGTGGTGCTGGCTTTGAACTGTAGGTTAGTATGAATCCATGCTTTTAAAAAATAAGTATTTCCTGTTCTTAGGAAATGCATGATGAAGTGTTTAGGAGTTTCATATTATATGCAGCCCACTTTCAGATGGTAAAAGAGGAGGAAGTATGGGCAATACAGAGAAAGAAAACAAGTGTGGCAGGATGTTAACAGTGGGTAAATCTAGATAAGGGAAATATAGGTTATCAATGCACTGATCTTTCAACTTTTCTGTGGTTAAAAAAAACCTGAGGGTGGGTTGATGAATATACTTGCATATTTATAAAATATTCCAGAAGAATCCATAAGAAACTGGTGGCACTGGTTACCTCTATAGTACTTCTAAAACATATTGCCTCCTCCTATATGCTTTTCATCAACCCCACACTACTAATATTTACATTTCCCTCAACAGTAGTAAACTATGGTAGCTATTATTTTTAGTTTGCTCAGCAAGCTTTCCCACCTGACCTCCACCTTGACCATTTATTTATTCCTTCACTCCTTCCAAGTTTAGTAAGATGAGAAATGGCCTCTAGATTTAGCAACATGGAAATCAGAGGTGACCTTAGAAAGAGCAGTTTTGGTGGAGCCTGGCTAGAGTGGGTTCAAGAGGCAATGAGAGAAGAGAAACTGGAGTCGGTGAACATGGACATTTTTTTTTTCTTTAAGGAATTCTGCTGTAAAATAAAGAAGTGAAATGTGGTGGCAGTGAAAGGGGAAGTAATACCTAAAGAAGGTTTGGGGATATTTTTTCCTTTTCTTTTTTTTTCCTTTTTTTTTCTCTAGATAGATGAAGTAACTACATGTTTGTTTACTGACAGAGATGATCTAGTAGAGAGGAGAAAATGGGAAAATGATGGTGCAGGGAACAGAAGAATAGCTTAAGCAATGCTATGGTTTGAACGTTTGTCCCCTCCAAAACTCATTTGTTGAAATTTAATCCCCAATGTGGAAGTATTGAGAGGTAGGGCCTCTAAGAGGTAATTGAGTCATGAGGGCTCTGCTCTCAAGAATGGATTAATAAGTTATCTTAGAAGTGGACTGGTGACTTTTTAAGAAAAGGAAGAGAGATCTGGGCTAGCATGCTTAGCACCCTTGCCATGTGATGCCCTGTGCCACTTCAGGACACTGCAGAGAGTCCCCACCAGGAAAAAGGCCCTCACCAGAAGCAGTCCCTCAACCTTGGACTTTCCAGCCTCCAGAACTGTAAGAAATAAATTTTGTTTCTTTATAAATTACCCATTTTAGGTGTTCTATTATAAGCAACAGAAAATGGACTCAGACAAGCAATATTCTTGAATAAAGGAGTAGAGATCTAAAGCACATGTGGAAGGATCAGCTCTATCTAGGAGGAAGAGGCCATTCATTCTTAGCAACAAAAGAAAAGGGAAATATGCTGGTAGGTAAGTAGATGAGGTAATGGTAGGTTGTGGAAGTTCTCTTCTGATTCAAAGGATGGGAGAGGAAGTGTTGGAAGTTTGAAGAGAGAAGAAACTTTATAAAACAATCATCAGAGTGGGAGAGTGAGAGGACCATGGAAATATGAACTGCCTGGCAACACTTAAAGGCTTACATCAAGTTAATGTCATAAATTTAAAGTGAGACCAGCCAGCATGGTTGAATTTTTTTTTTCCTAGCCACATTCAGCTATACTAGTGCAGGCATGGAGCAGGCACAGTTGGATTTAACTAAGGTTGTGATTTATTCAAAAGAGACTTACAAAACAAGAGACAGACAAGGATATTAAGGGTGTAAGAAAGGGAATGGTTACCATGATTGTCCATAGTATTTAAACTGAGTAAGGGGGAAGTGATGGCATGAAAGGAGTGAGGGACAATGAAAAGATGGAAAAATCTCAGGGGGGTTGAAGGACTGTTGGAGTTGGAATACTAAAGGAAGTGAACTGGTATGACAAGATAGGGTGGTCAGAGTGGAGGTCTGAAAGTGAGATTATGTTATTGGTAAAGACAAGACTGAGGCTTATAATCAGGGGAGTAAATGGCCAAGACAGGGTGAAAGGCAGGATCACTGGTGGAGTGGAGGTCCAGGAAATGAGATCAGAGTGTTTGAAGGATCTTCTCTAAGGATACTGAAATCATCCACAAATCATGATGAATGTAATGTTGGAGAAAGTGACAGCAAGCTAGTAACTAAAATTTTTCAAGAAGTGAGAGTGACCCAGGAGTCGGCAGATGACTGCAATAGGGAGAGGTAGAAAATGGTATATTATGACAAAATGAGATTTAAATCTAGATAATTTTAGGGAGGAGGAAAGGAAAATGATCTGGAAATAGCAGTGAAGGACAAGAAAGACACCTATCCCACCTCCAGAGGCACGAGGTTAAAAAAAAAATGAAAATAGTCACCACTCACCAGGGCTTTAGGGAAAGCAGTGTCATCAGGGGAGTGCCAGGTTTTGGTTAGTGTGAGAAGGCAAAGAGAATCTTCACAGAAGAGACTGAAGATATAAAAGAAACCACAGTGGCAGACGGAAGCTTCTGAACTTGATACATACATCTTACGTGCAGGAAAAAAAAGTGGCGTTTGCACATACACAAGCAAGAGAGAGGAAAAGGGAGAGGTGCGAAGATGATAGGAGAGGAAAATATACAGATGGCAAATAAGCATATGAAAAGATGCTCAACATCACATGTCATCAGGAAATTGCAAATTAAAACAACGAGATACCACTATACACCTATCAGAATGTCTAAAATCCAAAACACTGGCAACACCAAATGCTAGCAAGGATGTGGAGCAACAGGAATGCTCATTCACTCCTAGTGGGAATGCAAAATGGTACAGCCACTTTGGAAGACAGTTTGGCAGTTTCTTACAAAACAAAACAAAACATACTCCAACCATACGATCCAGCAATTGTGGTCCTCCGTTATTTAACCAAATAATTTCAAAAGTATGGCAACACAAACACCTGCACACAAATGTTTATAGCAGCTTTGCATCTGAGGGGTCTTCAAAATGTTCATGGAAAGATTTGCGTTAACTTTTAACTCAATTTTTCCACAAAATTATTTAAAGTTAGAGTCACAAGAAGTACTGATGACATAATCTGATTTTTAAAATTTAACTGGATAATTTTTAATATTAAAAAAAATCAAATAAATCAGTAAAGTACTTGAACACCCGAAACAGCAACTTCCAGAGAAAGAATCCATATTTTACTAAGAAACACTAGCAGACAGTAGTGTTTCACTCTAGTGCCTGCAAAATCTGTCCTACTTACTGAACACCTAAGGAATCACAATTAAGTGTTCAACTAAGAGAAGACGTTAACAGTTCAAAAAAGGAAAACTGGAAAACAATGAGAAATGGTCACATTCACGAACAGGCAGAGCAGGATATCTGAGAGAGGTGAGTCAGTTAACCAACTATAAAGAACTGAATACTCTGTTAAAGAACATTAAGACTAGGAGTCACGTGATCAGATTAGTCACGAAAATGCAGCCTGGGTATCAGAAGACAAAATATAATAATGCTATCACGGGTCAGCCAGGTGGCGCACTGCTACAGTGCGCCGCTTGGGAGCGCGGCCGCGCTCCCTCCGAGGGTTCGGATCCCACATACAGACCGGTTCCGCTCACTGGCTGAGTGAGGGGCGGGCGCAGCACCGAGGGTTGCGATCCCGTTACCGGTCCCGGTCCGGTACGGGCACAACACTGAGGGTTGCGGTCCGTTGCCGGACACGAAGACAAAAAAAAAAAAAATGCTATCAGGAAGTGCCCCATAGTTAGAGTTATCATGAAAATAAAGCAGTTGACAAGCTGAGAAAACGAATCGTAACTACCCGATATACTGAAATAAATTTGTTAATAACCGAGGTATCCTAGGAAGAATCAAATCTGTAGAAATAATTTAGGAAAGCATTATAGAATGAGACTCTAGTGGCACAGGCTCTGGACGGTAGATGAATCTGCTTCTGCCACTCACTAGCTTTAAGACTCTGAGCACAAATTACCCCTCAGTCTCAGTTTCCTCATCTGTAAAATAACAGCACCTCGTTGGACTACTGGAAGAATTAAATAAAATAATGCATGTAAAGAGCTTAGCGGGAGACCTGAAACAAATAAAGTGCTAAAAAGGGGGGGGGGGTAATTATTATTATTAATATATGACTTGGGAAAATGCACAGAATAGTCTAAAACTTTTCCAGCAACTCTTAGAAAATCTACCCAAGGGTTGAAATAAATCTCTAATAAAATATAATTTTAGAGAACGTCTTCCCTTGGAAAATTAAATGAGGACTTCAGTTCAACAAATGGAGTTGAGATTCGATTCATTCTTCTGAAAATGCCAGTCCAACAGAGAAAGATAGACATCCGTCTGGGTTCCCCCCTGGAACCCAAGAACAGGTTTAGTATGACGTTTTGTAATCAAGAGGGGAATAACCGTTTCCCCTAAACACTTCGATGTCAGAGCTTCTACACTCTCCACCACACTCCATTCCATCCTTCCTGACCACCAAAACCAACCAAACAATATATCCATAACAAGAAAATTCAGAGCTGTGTCTGAGAGCAATCAGAATTACATCAGTTTACAAGTGTTAGGTCTAGGTAATCAGGGACCCCAAGTCAGGTGCTTGGGTGCTTTGCCTCTGACAACATGGACGTCAGCCTTAAACCAAAAGTGAAAGCTGCGAGATGAGGATATTGTTGTTGTTATTATTATACATCCACATTCTCTCATACACGCCAAACACACACACGCACAAGTATAAACACACTCCACTGCCATCGCTGCTCATATCCCACAGAAAATAGCTTGCAGCCTTTTCAGCTGTGACAACCATCCTGCTCTGTGCTTGCTTTCTTTTTTGAAAGATGACTAGTAAGGGGATCTTAACCCTTGACTTGATGCTGTCAGCACCACGCTCTCCCAAGTGAGCTAACCGGCCATCCCTATAAAGGGACCCGAACCCGCGGCCTTGGTGTCATCAGCACCGCACTCTCCCGAGTGAGCCACGGGCCGGCCCTCTGCACTGTGCTTTCTAACGACGTCGAATTTTCGCCCCACAAAAAAGATCACCTGGTACTTCCCCGACGGAACAGTGAAAAAACGATAATAATTCCAGTTAGGCAACATTTTACTCTCTCTGTGGCCAGGACAGAAGCCAAATGGTTCTGCTAGACACTCCAAGACCACGGACAGGAGCGACGAGTGGCCTCGCTCTCTGGGCAGGGTTGGCCCACACTTGTCACTACGAGTGGGCAGAAGTAGGGAGGAAGAAACCCGTAAACGCGAACCCAAACCACCCCTGGTACATCTCAGATCCCACTCACCCCAATCTTCATTCGGCCTGTGTGAAAGTACCGGGCTAAAACGTGACTCCATGGTGCCGGCAGCACTAGCCGGCTTCCCCAAAACACAAGTTCCTCCACCCTGGAACTCGGTGACTAATAACCGGGACGGCGTCGGCAGGCGGACAAAATTCACGGTAACGCCGACAAGACGGTGGCCGAATGAAGACAAACTGTTTCTACCGCACGAGGGACTTGCGCAAGCCAGGAGAACGTCAGCAGCTAGGCTAATTTAAGCACATCTTTGAGTAAATATTTCGCTTTTGGAGTTTTCGGCATTTTCTGTCCTGCTGTTTTAAGGAAAAAACGAAAAACACGCCGCTTCGGTTAAACAAAATTTATTGATAATATTAAAAATGAAAAGTGAAACCCCTTTCTAAACATACTGGTTTATTCCGATTATCCTTTTCAATACGACAATGTAGATGTCTCAGAACAAAATTAGGGACAGAGTAAATTTGGCTTAATTTTTACGAATAATTCTCTATCAATGTTAAAATTCTCCGTAGCACAACTGAATGAAAGAAAAACACAACTATTTTTCCACATTAGTTAGAACTTCCTCTTACTGGCATAGTATCTGAGGTAAGTGTTACTGTGAATCAGACTTCTAGAAAGCCTACTTTTATTTAAACAAATTTAAGCGAAGCAAATGTGAAAGATAAACTCCCCATACCCAAACTTACTTCCTGAAGATTAATTTCTAAAGCATAGTACTTACTACACTACCCTAAAACCTACGATAACCTAAGTTCCCAATCTTGTGTTACTAAAATTTAAGTTGCGGATTTTATTTAAAAGAAATTCACACACATGGCAAACTCCAACTGAAAATGCGAACTGAATATGATAAAGTAGTTTCAAGAACGCTACTTGATAGAATTTTTCATTTTTAAAAAATTTCCAGCAGCCAATGGATATTTATATACTCTACCATAAGAACACGTATCCCTCTAGGACCACGTGGAATCTTTCCCATGGTTACTAAACAAACAGAAATGCTTCCCAGAATCCTCCAAACTCCTCGTGTCTGGATATTACTACATATTACATAATACAAAATAGCTCCGGAACCCAAACCAAGAAAAAAATCGTGAAATACCCTTACAATAAATGTGATTCCTTTTGTCATCGGATAACTATGAAGCTTTCATTGAAGGTGAAATTTATAATACTTTTATTCTCACCTAACTGCAAACTCAAAAATTGACATAAGAACTAAAATAAAATCAATGAATCCTCTATTCTGTATCTATCAAACACCTTAGCCTTTTAAGAAAATGACCACGACTGAATTTCAGCAACTTTTCATTTTTTTAATTTTCAAATTATTTTATTTTTTATTCAAAAAGTGCAGGTAATTATGAAACATTTGTGCACCTATCACCAAGAATTAACATGAATATTTTTCATCATCAAGGTAGTGTGTTCAGATCCCCATACCAGCCAGCAGCCAAAAAAAAAAAAAAAATTCACTTTTGTCTCAGGGTTTTTCATAATACAAGAAATTAAACATTACAGATAAACTCTTCTTTTCCCCTGCTTCGTTTCCCTCTCTCCAAGTAAGCAACTTTTATCATGAATTTTATGAGAATCATTGTAGCCCATCTTTATTTTTACTTTTACCGCGTTTAAATGTGTTTATATGTGTTTAAATTATTTTTACTTTTACCGCGTTTAAATGTGTTTATAGATACATTTACTGTCATGAATTTTTTAAAATTTACATAAAAGTATCACACTCTAATGTTCTCCAAATCACTTTTCTCATTTGATGTTACTTTTTGAGAATCTATCCATGTTTTGTTATATTGTATTTCCCTGAATACATTTCAATTTCCCTAATGATGGACATTTGGATTGTTTCAATTGTTTACTGTTACACAAAATATATATTTATATGGGTCTCCTTGTGCATATATGCAAGAATGTCTTTAACATGTATGGTGGATCACACAGTAGCAATATGACTACTTGCCATATTATACCAATTTACACCCTTGCCAGCAATGATGAGTTATCTTTGCACCACATTCTCACCAACAGTAGCTCATGGTCAGACTTTTACAATTTTTGCCACTGTGAAGAGTGTGACTATAATTTACACTTCCCTGACAATTTAAGAAGTAGTGCATTCTTTCATGTTTATTAAACCTTATTTCCTTTTCTGCGAACTGCCCATTCTTATCATTTATGAAGTTTGCTATTAAGTTTTCTTTCTGTCAATGATGTGTACATCTTTACATAGCCTATTCTATTCATTTAACTGTTATAATTGTATATGCTGTGAATACCTTCTCACGGGTTGGCACTTGTCTTTGTCCTCTAGGTTTTAATTTCAATATACTCAAATTTATCACTTTGGTTTATGATCTACGTTACTTGCATCGTACTTAGGAAATTCTTCCCTCTCCAGAGGACATTAAGGTTTTCTTTTAAATTTTCTTTTCATAGTTTTATAGTTTTGTTTTTTGCATCTTCTTTTTTACTATTTGGTTATTATTGGGGTATAGTAACACTATTTTTGTACAGCAATTTTGTATCCAAAAACCTTGCCAAATTCTGTTATTCTTGTATTTTGTCTGTAAGTTCTTTAGGGTTTTCCATTTAGAAATATTTACATTATGCAAACACTAACATTTTAACATTTACTTAATATTTAATATTAAAAATAAACCTTTAACATGGAAATTTTCAAACAAGCACAAGACGGCAGTATAATGAATCCCCTCGTTCCTAGCATCCAGTTTCAACAATTTGCCATTCTTGTTTTATCTATCCTGTCTTCCCACACACTTTTATTTTTCTTTTCACTTGTTTTTTGCCTGGAGTATTTTAGAGCAAATTCCAGATATCATATTATTTCACCATAAATACTTCAGTATGTATCTCTAGGGGACAAGGCCTTTTCTTATGTTTTTCTTTTTTTTAAAGGTACCATATTATACCCCCCAAAATTAATAATTCCTTGATATCATCTAATACCTGTATCATGTTCAATTTTATCTCAAAAAGGCCTTTCTACAGTTGGTTTAAATCAGGATGCAAACAGGATCCTCACATTGCACTGGATTCATATGGCAGTTCCCTCTCCCTTTCTTCTCCCCATGCCATTTGTTGAATAATCTGAGTCATCTGTCCTGTAGAATTTCCCACTTTGTGATTCTTCTGATTGTACCTTCACGGTGATGCTTGATTTGTTCCTTAAACTGCCAGTTACATCTACAGGATTGGTTGGATAGCTTTTGCTTTCGTTTTTTTGTTTGTTTTTAGTTTTGCTTGCTTTTGCAAGAATACTTCATAGGTATTTCCTTGCATCATATTAGGAGGCATATATATATCCCACCTTTAGAGACGTCAAGATCTATCAGTGAATTCAGATTTTTTTCTAAATCTTAACGCTTCTTCCTCCCACCCCCCACCTTTGTTTTTATTGAAATGGCTAGGACCTCCAGTACAATATTGAAGGTAGGGACAAGAGTAGGCATCTTTTAACTTACTCCCAACTTTAATGTGAATGTTTTAAAAGTTTTACTACTAAATGGTATTTTTCTCTCTAGATTTTTCATACACACTGATTAAGTAAGCTTCCTTCCATTCTAGTTACCAGGCTTTTTTTTTTTTCTCCAGTGATGTGTTCAATGTTATTGAATCCTTTTTCTTGACTCTATTCCTCACTGGCTTTCAACTTAAACCCTGGGAATAGAAATGAAATTTGAAAAAGAACTTTATGTTTAGAGACAATACTACCTTTAGATCTAGGCAAGAGGAGCCCCTGCCCTGGACCCACACTTTAGAGGACTTTGACCTCAGACTCTCTTTTCACAGCATAAGAACTTATGGTGCCAAGGTGATATACCCAGTTAGAACACATGCCCCCTTCTAGACATGCTTCTAACTCCCAAATAGCTGCTTCTAGGGCTTGCAGAGACCTCTGACATACTAAGGGTGAACTAAGCAAAGTGTATACTAGTGGTACAGAAAGAGCTTAGACATGTGAGGTGAAGAGTCCATATATATTTACATGTACCAGGCTCCTCATGATGCAGAACAAATCAAGGGGTGGAGAGAGAAAGAAGGTAGCCAGTGGGTCAGGGGCCAACTCTCCCTGCACTGCTGTGTTTTGTCATGGAACTATAAAATCAGAGAATTCTAAATTCAAACTGCCCTTCCAGGTCATTATAAAGGTATATTTATCATGCTGAGAGAATAAGCCATTTTACTTAACAGTTATGTAGCTTGATTTATAACTTTTAAATGTTAAGGTAAATTGTATGTGGGCCTCAATTTGTACTCTTTCACAGGTCAGAACCCACCAAATGTTGGTGGAGAGCCTGACTAGTGAATTTACAACTTAGTTAAAATTGCATTTCACTAGCACTATTAGTTTTTACAATTTGATCAGTATTTTCAGTATGACATCTTAAAGGCATGTATCACCCCGAACAGTGAATCCAAATGTTAGAATATATAGGTTAAAAGCTCAGATTTTGGAGTCAGCCAAGTCTTGATACTACTCTAGATTCAACCATTTTTCGAGCAATGTAACTTTAAGGAAATGACTTAATCTAAGCCTCAATTTCACTTGTAAAATGAGAATAGGAAATTTGTCGCGAAATTTAAATTAGACAATACACATTAAGTACTTAGCAGAGTGACTGGCACATGGTATGTGCTCAATAAATTGCAGCTATTTTAAGGAAAAATGTTGACTACTATTAGCTAACATTATACTAAGTTCCTTACTTATCACAAAAATCTTCATAATGACCCAGATGTAAATACTATTATCTCCATTTTATATAAAAAAGTAAAGCTAATGTAAATATCTTTAAAACAACTCTGTCAGAAAGGCAGAGCATTTATTAATCTCATTTTGTAAAGGAGAAAACCCACAATTTTCAAAAGACCTGCTCACTTTCAAGAAGATGGTGATCAGCAGAGACAGAATTATTAGAGAACACTGACTTCTACTTCAGTAGTTTTCACTGCACCACGCCACCTCTGAAAAAAAGGTTAATACTATTATTTCAACAAATGTGTAAACCCAAATGTCCTAAATGAAATATTAAAAATAAAGGGCTCTATTTTTTTTAAAGAAAGATACAAAAGATTTTCTATGTCCGTCCCCACCAAAAGTAAAACATTAAAAGACTGAAAATTTTGCTCAGTATTTCACACAATTTCAAAATTTATATAAAGAAGCGATAAGTTTCCCAAAATCATTCTTCACTGGCAAATACCAATTATCTTTCAAAAAAGGTATTCTATCAATCCTACCTAGAATATAAGTTGCAAGAAAGCAGGGGCTTTACCTGGTAAATGTGCACATAATAAATTGTCAGTAAATATTTACTGAATTAATGACTGTAAATTCAAATAAAATTTGTGTAATTCTCTCTGTGCTATATGTTACATGATGGATAGGCATTAACTTGAGCCATACGAACTACAGATATTCAACTACTTTTACCTACAAAAGGGGCAATTTCATACAGCTCAAACTGTCTTTAAAAAGCTTTCTAGAGGATAATAGCATGAAGCAAAAAAAGTGAACAGATCTTGTGAAAGCTGAGACAGAAATGGAAGATTTTTTCTCAAGAATAATCCATAAGACTCCTACATATTTTAAAAATTAAGCGAGGCATTTTTAAAAAGGATCATTATTCACTTTTTTTTGCATTTTAAAATTACCCCCATTTTGGTGTTTATTATACACAGACACTCATGTGTAAATATTCAAACTGTCTTAAGAATACGGAGTATATTTCTCTCTATTAGCTAATTCTGATTTCATCTAAATGTTCAAATATCTAATTAGATCCAATTCGAACTATTAATAATGAGTAAAATATATTCTAGTTTGAGTAAATAAATTCTAGTTTCTAGAGATCTGGTTAAAAGCTAATCTAGACATACTACCTTTTCCAATACTCAAACATACTGGGCTAAAAAAGCAACTGATAAATACGTAATTCCAAATTTGTTTTCTTCATCATTAGAAATACGCCTAACATTAATACATTTCTTTGTGTACATTACTTCAAGAGGTATCTCAAACACACGTATCTAAAACTGTAGATAACTGGGATTCCTGAACAGTAATAGGAAAACCACCATTTAATCAGTGTTTTACTAATGACCTTTCTTTTTTTATTTCAAAAAAAATACAGACATAATGTAGGCTTACTAATATTCCTTAAAAGAGAGAAAGAGAAATAAATTTCAAAATATGTCCAAACAGATCTGCTTTACATTTCTGGAAATAAAAGAATACCTACCTAAACATAACAGTTTCAAATTTTTGTACATAATTTTTGTCCATCCAGGCCTTAAGATCACATAACTAACATTCCAAAAAATGAGAACTTAAAAAATATATATGAAACAAAGAAAGTATCAGGGTTGTAGAAGATTTAATATCAAATAAAATAAATTTAACATGATTAAAAAGCTTCGACTGCCTGTATCCTTATACCATGTAATAAGCTAACAAAGCATAGTTTCCATGATACATCAAGTGGTTTTATATTCTCACATTTCAAATGAAATGTTGATGGCCTAAAAACCAGACAATCTGCCTTGAATGATAGTAAACAACGGTAGCATATTCTATCAGCAAGTTTCTTTTCAATCTATCAAATGGCACAAGTTCATATTTTTCTTGTTTGTGATCCCAAAACTGGCAGCACTTTCATTTCATCCACTCTATTCTTATGTATTTGAAAAGCAGGTGTTATCCATCTACCACACGAGCACTGTTCACCATACCAATTGAAGGAACCCAACTTGGCACTGCATTTTGGGCAAAGAAGCTGAAATAAATCAAACATGTTACTTCATTCATTTTTATATCAAACAAATAATTATCTTTGGTAATAAAGGATATAAAAACAGGTAAGACATGGCTCCTACCTTCAAGGAGTTTATAACCTAATTAGCCAGATAAGATGCACTAAAAATTTAGTGTATAGATGGTCTACATTTATTGCATACGAGGCATGTTGTACTCAGGGAATTTAGAGGAGGAACAGATGAATTCTAGCTTGAGGGGAGAAAGGTGAAATGAAGCCTGAATCTCAATTAAGGAAGGTTTTATGAATGTGGCATACATATATGGCTTTTAAATCAGTTTGCAATTCAAGATTTCAAACTAAAATCATTGTGGCTAAAGGACAGAAAGGCATATTAGGATTCTTATGTTCTATCACTAATATTGACAGCATATAAGTCAGGTTTCTGGCTATTAAAAAACAAACATATTCCAGTAAAAGAGATAAACCCAATAAAGCTTAACAAGTCAATAGCATTTTCTTCTGATATAGTTATAGAATAATTTATGTTTAGCTCTTTAATTTGTGCATGGTATAAGGTAGGGATTTTTATTTTTAATTTAGAACTACAGAAAATCTGGACATAAAACTCAGAAACTGTAAGTGAAAGATCTAACAGATTTGATTATTTAAATATCTTAAATTTTAATATGACAAAAAAAATACCACAAATTTGAGATAAGCAACAGACTGGAGAAAATATTTTCAATATACTAGATGAAGCATTAACATCTGGAATATATAAATAGCTCCTACAAATCAATAAGAAAAATACAAAATTCATAGAAAAATTGGCCAAGGATGTGAAAGCAATTTACAGAAAAAGAAACTATAAATGGCCGGGAAATAAATAAAGATGATGGTCTTCAGTAATAGTCATGAAAATTCAAATTAAATATTTTAGGGTTAACATTTTTCACCCCACAGACTGATAGATTGACAAAACTTTACCAGTTTTATAGTATCTACCATGCCAAGGGTATGGGGAAATGGGTACACGCATTCACTGTTAGTAAAACGCAAATTTGTATGGGCGCTTTAAATGTCAGCTGGAATATTACTAATATTTAAAATGTACACAGTCTTTAAGACAGGCATTCCACTTCTAGGTATATATTCTATAGAAAAATTCAAATATGTATACAAAAAAGTATGCACAAATGTAATTTAGAATTTTTCACAAAAATGTCTTTATCACGCGCGTGTCTGTGTGTATATGTGTGCGTTGTGTTTTCTGGTTAAATAAAAGCAGCAAGCCAAAAGCACAAGCCACAAAAAAGAAAAATAGATAAATTGGATTTCATTAAAATTAAAAACTCTTAAGTGCTACAAATAATACCATTAAGAATGGGAAGCAATTGCTAATGGGTACATTATTTGGGGGATGACGAGAATGATGAGGTTGCAGAAAAGTCTGTGAATATACTAAAATCCATTGTACACTTTAAATGGGTGAATTGTATGGTATGTGAATTATACCTTAATAGAGCTGTTTTTAAGAAAGCAGCAGCATCTGAAAACATGGTTTTGAAAATAGGGTATCACTTTCTGGGCAAGACAGGCACTAAGTAATGTAAACTAAGTTTCCTCATGTACGAGGGTTCTTCAAAAAACTCATGGAATAATTCATATTGTATTTAAATTCCACTTTTCCATAAATTTTTTGAACTATCCTTGTACGAAATGCAAATAAATCTGTTCTATCAATTTTATAAAACTATTGCATTCTTCACGAGGTAATATAATGAAAAGGTTTCATAAAATATCCATTATATCAACTTTTATACAAATCATACAAACTTGCAAAGACATTATTAACATTATAAGAATACTTCAGATTAATACCAAATAAACCTGGGCCGACCCTGTGGCGCACTCGGGAGAGTGCGGCGCTGGGAGCGTAGCAATGCTCCCGCCATGGGTTCGGATCCTATATAGCAATGGCCAGTGCGCTCACTGGCTGAGCGCGGTGCGGGTAACACCAAGCCAAGGGTTGCGATCCCCTTACCAGTCACGAAAAAGACAAAAAAATAAAAATAAAAAAATAAACCTAAAGGAGAAATGTGACCGTCACCAGATGTTCATAAGAGCTGCATTATTTAACAAGGAATGAAAAAAAATCTCACACAGCAAACATACTAAATAAAAAGATCAGGAAAAAACAGGAAGAAAGAGATACATGACATAGCTAACAGAGAAAAAGAAAAAGAAATTTTAAACATAATTTTAAAATCTTTGATTTACTCTACTTTTTACAAAACTCAAACTAGCTTAAAAATAAACAATGTTAGTCTTATATTCGAAAAAATATAAACAATAGCCTAAAAAGGAATTCATTTAACTTAGACCAGCGGCTCTCAACCTAAAGTGCTTCACTATTGTGGATCAGCTTGTTTTTAAAAAATACTTTATTTTTCATAGTCTTATCTATACTGGAAAGATATAATTTTCAGAAAGAAAGGAGTTACTCTTTTGTCTCGGCCACCAGCATGCCATCCAGACTGGGGAAGACCTGGAAACTATGGGGCCATGTGAGCCATGGCCACGGACACATCTGCAAGCACCAGAAGAACTTGGGAGGCTGGGGTAATGCTGGTGACATGCATCACTACAGGATCAGTTTTGACAACTAGCACCCAGGTTACTTTGGGAAAGCTGGTATGAGGCATTACCACTTAAAGAAGAACCAGAGCTTTTGCCCAACTATAAACTTTAATAAACTGTGGACCTTGGTCAGTGAACAGACATGGGGAAATGCTGCCAAAAACAAGACTGGAGTGGTTCCCATCACTGACATGGTACAAATGAACTACTACAAAGTTCTGCGGAAGGGAAAGCTCCCAAAAGTGCCTGTCATTATGAAGGCCAAATTCTTCAGCATTAGAGCTGAGGAGAAGATTAAGGGTGTGGGAAAGGCCTGTGTCCTGGTGGCTTAAAGCCACATGGAGGGAATTTTATTAAATGCTAACAAATGCTTTTCAAAAAAAAAAGGAAATAAAGAAAGGAATTAAGATGGAATAAAACACTAGTTAAAATATGGCTTAAAGGGCAGGCCGGCCTGTGGCTCACTCGGTAGAGTGCGGTGCTGATAACACCAAGGCCACGGGTTCGGATCCTATATAGGGATGGCCGGTTTGCTCACTGGCTGAGTGTGGTGCTGACAACACCAAGCCAAGGGTTGAGATCCCCTTACCGGTCATCTTTAAAAAAAAATATATATATATATGGCTTAAAGAGCAAAAAGAAACAAAATATAAGTGATACAATGAAACTGCAGAAGATAAAATGTGTTCTCACCTGGCCGTCCATCACTCCCAACAAAGTGGACTCCATCCACTGTACAGGTTCAATGAAATAAGATGTACATTGAGCCTGACTCCCTGTGGTAAGCATGAAAGGTGTTGTCATTCTCTTATGGGCAAAGGCTATAGGCCCACTTCCTTCCTTATGATCCAAAATACTAGAACTTCGAAATAAGGATCGCCTGCAAGCCCAAACAAACAAAACCATTAATGACTTCCAAAAGAACAAAAAAATAAATAAAATGTGCAGTATTCCTCAGAGGACAAAATATAACATTGATTATACCACTTAAATTTTCAGTAAACCCTACAGTCTGGTTACTTTTAAGAATTTATATTCCCTATGTTTAGTGTGGAGAGAATAAAAAAATAATTTTTTAAAAAGAATTTATATTACTTTTGAAAGCAGATTTAAATTAGAAATTTCTGTACTATTCAATTAAACAAATTATTCCTACAGAGATAAAAGAAAATAAAATTGTAAGTACTTCTCAGCTACTGAGACAAGATAAAATCTACAGAGGATACAAAATATTTTACCTGCATTTCCTACATTTGTAGAGAACTTCATCTTTCAATCCCTGTGAAATGGTGGTTGGGTCAACAGCAAAGAGTTCTTGAGGTAAATTCTGCAATTCTATATGATATAATTAATATGTATCCATTTGTTAAAATCAACGCTGCATTGTCAAATATAATTTAGTTAATGTCAAATTGAGGCAACATGTGCTAAACTCAGAAATTTTAAACAAAACATAACGAAACAAAAACAAACTCCAGTGTTGAGAAACCAGGATGAGGTTTAACTAGGATTAAGCTCTTGCTTCTGGGCACACACTGCCAGAGTTCAGATCCTAGCCCTGCCATTTACAAACCATGTGACTTTAAATAAATTATTTCTGGCTAATCCACAGATTCAAGAGGAAACAATAGTACCTGCCCCACAAGATTGCTGGTAAAGTGAGATAATGCCTTCAGTGTCAGAGAAAGATATCTAAAAAGAGTCCAAAACGTACTAGCAATTATTATTACTTACCTGGATACTTCTCTGTAACCTTTTGTAAACGATATTGCTTATAAATTGCACTAGAGGTATCCACTTCATTTCCCATTGCCTGGTATAATTTCAGTTGCCACTCAAACCCCTCATTCATCCTGTAATGACAAAGAAATATGTAGTTTATTTTTCTTTAAATAAAACCAAATCACAAAAGCAGAATTATTACTACGATAAAGAACTCACTTAGCCTCTGGCTTGATAGTCTGGAGGTTTTCATAGGCTTGTTCAAAGGTAAGTTGGTCAGTCTTCATCAAAAAAGCAGTCACTATAGCAACACTTCGACTGACTCCTGCATGACTGAAAAAGAGACCTTCAAAATAAAATAGCAAATAGCAACAATTAAAACAAAACAAAACAAAACAAAACCCAGCTTCCTATTAATGGAAAAGTTCAGATTTACTTCATTTCTATTCCTACTCAAATCCACTGCCTCTGAAATACTACTAATGCACAAAAGAATTATTTCTTTTGAATTCCGAACCATGTGAATGTATTACCTAGTCAAAAATAATTACGCTAATTTTTAAAAATTTTGTAATGGCTTTGGAACAAATCCAAACTACTTTACTCTTCATATTCAGGGTCCTGGAAATCTGGTTCCAGACTTATTTCGATTTTATCACTACCTTCCGTCCTTAATGTAAATACTTAGAACAAGCACGGGAACACAGTACGTGCTCAATAAATTAAAACTATAGTTATCACACTCCAATCCACCCAAACAGGACTACTTAAGGATTCCCAAATACTCACCAAGATTTTCTTTTTGCCTTTACTGTAACCTACCCCATCTCTCCCCTAGGCAAGGGCCAGGGATCCTTTAGATCCTGACCAATTTTTCCCTTCATCGACCATCCCCCCTTCCATCCCAAAGAACATTAAAAATAATCTGCTCTTCACTCTAAAATCTGAATAACCTTAACCTTTGTTAATCTCTTTTAGTACACCCCTCACATCCCATACAATCAACGGGATGCATGTCTGACTTCTACAGAGATGTAAACTCTTTAGGGTGTCGAGACTATCATATCTGATGACACATCCCCCCCGCACCCCCCCCCCAACTCGCTTGCTGCAGAATGAACCAACCAAAACAGGATGAAATTATGCACGCCATCGGGGCTCGCCTCCAGCCCCCTCCTCTCTCTCGGACAGATGCCTCCTAAGGGAGGGAGTAGGAGGAGGTTCTTCTGCTATGACCACCTTCTCGTCCTCTCCTGGGGTCCACGGAGGAAAGGGATGCGGGGCAGACTGGAAGCGAGGCGGGGCACTTAGCTGCGTCGACCTGGCCACTCACCAGTGCACCAACACCGCACGGCCCTCGGTGCAGGCCTGGCCGATGAAGGCCACGCACCGGTCCAGATGGCTGAGCAGGTCGGTCTCGGGTTTGTCCAGCGCTGGTACGAAGAGGCTCCGGAGACCCTCGACCCCAGCCCCTGCCTTGAAGCCGGGCTCCTCCGAGTCCACCGTCAGCACAGCCGTGATGCCTGCTTCCCTCAGCTGGTCCGGCTCCGCGACAGACGCGACTCCACCTAGGTAGAGCCCCGGCCGCACTTCCAGCATCTGCCGGGAGGAATTAGCTCCGCTAGAGCTCGGGCCCTGAACCTCCATCATGGCAGCGCCCAGAGGCCAGGATGCTGCTGGCCCTACCATCGAGTGGGTGACCGGCTAGAATATCCTTCCCCCGGGACCCGCCGGCCTCAGCGGCTCAGCAGCTCCCTCGGAGGACCACGTCGACTGCAGGAATGTGCTGTTGCGGCAGCTGAGGCGTAGCTAAGTCCCATTCAGTGCGGCCTTTCCATCCCGCCCCCCGGCTCCCCGCCTCCACAACTTGGTGATAGAGAATAAACCTCCCCAAATACAAGGTTTCTCAGGCTTTTAGTGTAGAGACTTTCAGGAAAGGGGAAACAGATCAGCTGAACTCAGATTTGAAATGATGGTCCCACCAACTGAATCAGCATCATCATTGCATGCATTTGAAGTAAAACATTTTTTAATGCTTATAAAGCCATTTTGTATTTCTCCTCTTAACAATTGTTTCCTTTTTTTTTTTTTTGCCCAATTTTTAAAATTTATTTTCTTGTTGATGTTTATTGTTCTGTATATTTTGAAGATATTAACCCCATGCTTTTGTCTCACAAGACATGGCCATATGTTGCTACAGCTGTCCGGCTATAGAAACATCAAGGAAAACCTAGTTCGTGGTACTCCTGGATGCCAGGGTCTGCTTTTCTCTTTCTCGAATGTAACTTTATAATTTTCAAAGAGTTTCCTTGGGGACCCAGGGTAGAAACACTTGAGCCTCACCCAAGTCAAATGGAGGAAGGAGCAGATGCTTCTGACTGGGAGCATAGCCCCTTGAAGTGGGCAGCCTGTCGGAATAGAAGAAGAGCGGTATGTCCCCATACCTCCAGCACAGGCTGTGAACTCCTTAAGGGTAAGGACTTTGCTTTTTCATCTTTGTATCTCCCACAGAATCTAGGCTAATGTTGGTAATTAATCCGTCTTTGTGAATGTTTGAAATGGGATAGAAAAGAGTGCCAGAAGGGACATTGTGTACTGTTGAGCATTGTCCCCGAAAGGACAGACAAAATGGACTCGCTGTGGTTAAAAGAGACATTCAAATTGTTTAACAAAACCAAATGACCACAGCAAGGGAAAGGGCAAACACATATTTCTCAGCCTGTGAGTATGAATCTTACCAACTGTTATGAAGTTTTCTTTTCTATAACTAAGCAAAGGCAACTCTCAAAAGATAAGGCCACATCAGCTATAGCTGGGAATTCTACATTGACCAAGTCCACCTGGCACCAGTCATCGACCCTGTCCATCTCATTCTTGAGGGCATTATGACTCCAGTTAGACAAGAACCAGACTCTGAGTACATTCTTCTCCGATAAAAGGGGCCACATCAAAACCAGCCAGGCCAGTCTATGGAGCCTGCACAATAACACACTTTTGTGATATGTTCATACACTGCATGTGTGTATAGCCTTCTCCATAAATATTCATAGCATTTCTCTAGGTTCACTGAATACGAATGTAAACCTGATCCTAAGAGGCATAAATACTAGCTTCCTCTTCTTCCCCAGGCGGAATACTTGACTTTGGTCCAGCTGAAGCCTGTGTTTCCTGATCTGCAGATTGCCTTTTTTTTCCTTTATTTTTTCCTTCTCTCTGGAAAATTAAGTCTCCCCCTTCTCAGCAGATCCTATGGCCCTCTTTTTGTTAACAGCACTTTCCTCTCAACCCCATTCCCTCCTGATCCCAAAGGCTTTACCTGAAAGGTTCACTAGTGTTTTTGTCTGAGTAGTCACATTAACAGTCTTTTGAGCCCCTGGTTTAATCAACCCAACCTTTCTCACTTTAAAATTTTGAAAACATCTACTGTGTGTCAGGCACAACATTAGATGCTGAGAATATGAACATAAGTAAGAGTCTTTGCCCTCAAGGAACTTAGAGAAAAGCTGGAGTGATAGATAAGTAAATAGCCTAATTAATATTATAATAAAGAAAAGAGCAAGATATTAAGGGAGTACATGGGGGTCATCCAACCCTAGTGGAAGGACGGTAATCAGGGAAGGCTTCCCAAAGGAGGTAATGTTTGATCCCCGTCTTGAAGGATGAGCGTGAATTTGTCAGGCAAAAAGGAGGGAGGTGAGGAAAGAAAGAAAGAAGTTCTTTTCAGAAGCATCAACATCTACAAGGGTACAAAGGCCAGAAAGTCCCATCAAAGTGTAAATGTGTTGTTGAGGAAGGAAGGAAAAAGTAGATGGTATTCACGGTCGTCTATAGGACACTGGAAAGATAGCCATGGCCAGATCATGAGGGCAACATATGCCTTGCTAAGAAGTTTTAACTTTTTCTTAAAGACTATGCAAACTACTAAAGAAGTTTAAGCAGCAGAATAACACAATTTGATTTGCATTTTAGAAAACTGACCCTTGACCACAGTGTGGGGAATAGGTTGGGGAGCGCAATTCTAGAAGCAGAATACAGTTAAGAGATTGGGACGATAATTGAGTCAAGGTATGACAGGGGCCTAGGGTTCTCTGGCAGAGGGAACAGAGAGGAAGCAAATGTGTTTAAATGTTATTAGGAAGGCAGAAGAGAGAAGGGGTTGAGACCAAATGGATATGGGAGATGAAATAGGGAGAAACCAAAGATAACTTTGTTTCTGGTCTGGGTGATTAAGTGGTTGCTGGCTTCATTCACCAAGACAGGGAATAAGGGAAGCAGGTCAGTTTGGAGAAAAGTAAATCCATTGGGACATGTGGACTCCCAAGTAAAGATGACCATTGGCTGGTTGGATACTGGGGTATGACACTCAGAAAAGAGACGCAATCATCATTTTATGAGTAGATTAGGGTTGATGAGATTGTCTAGGATAAGAATATAAGAAAAGATACAAAAAGAATTGTGAGATTGCTAGAGAAAAATAAGATTTAAGGGACAGGTAAGTAAGAGGAAACCACAAAGGAAACTGAATCATAGCCAAAGAGATAATAAGAAAAATTGGTATCTCAGAACCCAAGGATGTGTCATACCACAAAGAGGTCAGGTAAAGTGAGGACTAAAAGCTCGCACTGGATTTAATAATCAAGATGTCTTAGCATCCTTAGTAAGAGTAATTTCAATGAGGTTCTTGAGAGTGGGGTTGGGGAAAGGAAGCCTGATTGCACAGGGCAAGGAGGAGGTAGGAAGCAAAAAAATGGAGGCAGTGAGTGTGGACTAGTCTTTCAAGAAGAAAAGAAAGATGAGGCCATAGCCAAAGGGAAATGTGAAATTAAGGGAGGTGTTTTGTTGTTGTTGTTTTGTTTTGTTTTAAAAATAGGAAAGATGCTATGGGTCGAATGTTTCCCCCAAAAGTTCATGTATTGGAAACTTGATCCCCATTGTAAGTGTTAAGAGGGTGGGAAATCCAATTATGGTATTTGAAAAGTGGGGCCTTCGAGAGGTGAATGGATCATGAGGACTGCCCTTGTGAATGGACTAATTCATTCATGGAGTAATGAGTTATCAGGGTCATGGTTCTGATGGCTTTATAAGGAGAGCGAGTGAGAAGGTCAGCTGGCTGGCTCCTGCCATTCTCTTTCCATGTGATGCCCTGCTTCACCATGGGACCCTGTAGAGAGTGCACTCCCAGAAGAAGGCCCTCACCAGATGCACCCCCCAGACCAGGGATTTCCCAGCCTCCAAAACTGTAAGAAATAAATTTAATTTCTTTGTAAATTACTGAGTTTCAGGTATTCTGTTATGTGACAGAAAACAGACTAATACAAAAAACGAGCTTTGTTAAAGGGTCAAAGAAGTACCAGAAGAGAGGGAGAAGTTAAAGATAGAGGAGAAAAGGAGTCCTTGAATGAATTGGAGGGTGGCGTGAGATTTACCTTTTCAATGGTAATCAGAGGAAAGGAGGAAAGAATGGGTGGGGATGCAGGGAGGCTCAATGGTTTGGTGGCAAGAAGCTAAAGGTATTCTCTTCTGATAGTTTCAATTTTCTGGGTGAAAGAAAAATCTAGTTTACATGCTGAGAGTGAGGATAGTGGTTTGGAAAGAATAGCCAGTTTGAGGAAATTCTCTGTGGACAATATATGTCAAAGCTAACTGGTAGGAACTGGTAGCTGAAGGCCTAATCAGTGTTCAGATCAGAAATATAAAAGCATCTGTGCAGTTAAGGGTTAACTCTGCAGGCACTGGTTACTCAAGCCCTTCACATTCCAAAGAAAGACCTGTTTTCAGGAGGGCCATCTTGACCAACTCCTTGATCAGTTTGACCACTGGGAGGCTGGACACTGAGTAGTTAGGGTCAGTCCTGCAGGTGATGCATGCCCATGTAACTGGTCCCAATAAAAGCCCTGGACACCAGGGATCAGGGAAGCTTCCTTTTTGGCAATCCTTCACACATGTTGTCCCACATCATTGCTGGGAGAATTAAGTGCGTCCCTATATGACTCTTCAGGGAGAAGATATCTGGAAGATTGCACCTGGGTTCTCTTGGACTTCATCCATGTGCCTTTTGCCTTTGCTGATTTTAATCTGTGTCCTTTCACTGTAATGTCACCTAGTGACATTTTATTATGGCATTCTAATCATTAACTTTGTTATTTTTCTGGTGGAAGTGAGCTTTCCTTCCTCAACTCCCAAAAAGGACTGTAAGCTCCTTCAAGAATGGGAGTAGGAGACACTTCTGGGTTGTTAATTGAATTTCCACAGAGCCTGGCTCAGTAGGTATCTGTAACCCGGTGAATAAAAATGCCTCAATTACTGAGGCTGAAGTGAATTTAGCAGCTTCTATACTTGGGCTCTTAGCCACTAGGAGGCACCATCTGTCCTTTGTAAGATGTTTTTATCTGCGCTTCACTTGAAATAGGGAAAAATGAATATGCTAGCTTGCAAGAAAAGAAGGATGTTAGGCCCAAAGAAGGAAATGCTATCTTTAGAGAGGGAGCTGGGTTGCTTCCTGTCAAAGAAAGAAGAGGCTCTCTATCTTAGTATTGGTACCTACACACACACACACACACACACACACACACACACACACAGCCACAATTTATCTGTTTATAACCAGAGAAGCTGCAATCTTGATATACACCGATTAAGTAAAAATTTCTAGTAATTACTAGGAGATCATCAAGTATGTGATGACGGCATTTTGAGAAGGCACCCCTTTTGTGTGACATAGTCAATCCATGATGGTACATATCAACCAGCTTTCTCACTCTGGTTGTTTCTCAGTATTTTTTGGTTGCTAGGGTGTAGCCACATAATTTATAATTATCTTCTTTAAAAATATTTACTGTAAGTGCATATCTCTGCTGAGCAATGAGCCTGGAAATTTCTCCACTTTTGTCCCATCACCTCCCCACCGTGGTCCTAAGACAAGTTCCTTTTTCTATTTCCGATGTGCTGCCTTGCCCTCCTGAACCCAGTGGCTTATTAGTAAATGTTTTGTCAATTTTTACAATTATGTTCTTAATGGGACTTAGGATCTGAGACAGTTATGAAGATACACATGAAATGTACCTTGAAGCCCCCAAATAAAAATGTGGAACAAAAATATGAATGGATAATGATAACATACTTCTTTTTTTTTTTTTTTATTTTGTCAATATACACTGTATATGATTATTATGGCCCGTCACCGACACCT
>NW_007727045.1:0-2622 GCF_000696425.1 Galeopterus variegatus
AGAGGCTATGAGTAAAGACTGGCAAGCAGACAGGAGACCTGGGTCCCAGTCCACCCTACCATTCCCCAGCTGAGTGAGCTTGGGCAGGTGCCCTGGGCTCTCTGAACCTGGTTCCTCGTGGGAAACACAGGATATTGATTCTATTGGGATGGTTGTAGGGACTGACTAAGGAAGCATTTCACCAGGCTAGAGGAGGTGTGTTGAACCTGGGAATTTAGATGAACCTGAAGTTGCGAGTTCATGTTACTCTTAGTTCAGAGCTTTGCTGCTGCGAGACAAGGTAGCATTGGTGGCTTTAGGTCTTTGAACATTCTGGGCAGAGCTGCCTTCACTGGTGCATGATGGGCTCCCATGCTCAGAAGGCTCTGCACTTGGGGCTTCTTGTTCTGTGGTCAACATCTTGTAATTCCTAAAGATTTTCCTTTTGAGCTGCCTTCACTGGTGCATGATGGGCTCCCATGCTCAGAAGGTTCTGCACTTGGGGCTTCTTGTTCTGTGGTCAACATCTTGTAATTCCTAAAGATTTTCCTTTTGAATTGTGGTTTGTAAGTGCAGTCTGATGGGACCATGGGACACACTCGGGACTTGGGGCCTGAGCTCATTTATTCCCACCCCCTGCTACTTCCTCATCACCCTGGGTGGGTTCTTGGCTGCTGGTTCCCCACACCTTGGCACCCTGGGCCCCAAGACCTCTGCTTCCCTCTGCCTGGGGCAGCAACTGGGTTGAGTCAGCTGGGGAGGCTCATGTTCCACCATCAGCCTCCACCCTCAGTAGGGGCCTTGCTGTAGGTGCAGGTTGGGATTCAGTGGGTATGACATGGTGTCTCGGGGAAGGGCAAGGTGACAGCACCCCTGCCCCAGGCTGGCAGCACCAAGGTGCAGTAGGTGGGTGACTCAGCTGGGATGTCTTGTGCACCCCAATCCAGGTACTGAGTGCATCCTGGCAGGGGGGTTAGGGAGGTGGAAGGCTGGGGTTGGGTGCTGTCTGTCCACACGGGTTGGGGTGGTGGGCTGTGGGAGGGGAGACTGACTTCCCACACCCCGACCTGGGCCTTGCATTCTCACCCTGCATGGGGACCTGCAAATCATGTAGCCAACTGGTACCACGAGTCTGTTTTCATTTCCTCTCCTCAGTTCAGAGTCCATAGTCCTTGTGTGATGTGGCCAGATGGTTCTGAGCATGCTGGTAAGGTGAGGAGGTGAGAAGTGACCAGATCATTCTGCAGTGCAGTGGGCAGTTAGTGAGGTCACCTAAGGGACTGAGAGCCAGCGCTTCCTAAGCTTATGTAAATGGAATCACTTGGGATGTTGTTAAAGTGCACATTCAGGAGGTCTGGGGTGGGGTTGGGATTCTGCATTTCTAACAAGCTCCCGGTAAAACTGATGCTGCTGCTTCATGGACCACACTTTGAGTAGCCAGGCTCTGGAAGGCTTAACCTCACCAAGCGTGGCCTCCAGACTGCTGCCGCCTGGTGAGCCCCTGTAGGAATGCTCATCACGACAGGCACAGGGGAGGGCTGCCTTGGAGCTGACCTGGAGCCTACATTCCAGTGACCTACCAGCAACCCTGATCCTCCAGGGTCTCAGACTCCCCACTCCAGGTTGCAGTTGCTAAATGGCAGAGGTGGGATTTGACCCCAGTCTGACCATGGGACCTTCCCACTCTGCCAGTGTCACCACATTTTAAGTTTGGAGGCTGTGGTTAGGAGCTGGTCCTCCTGTCTGCCATGTGCCCCCAATCCTGGGGTTTAAGGTGTTGGGTCTGGGGCCTGGGCCCCTGGCCAGCTTCCTCCGCGCCCCCAGCCACAATCACCTCTGCCTTCAGCCGCTCGATCTCGATCTCCCCGTCCTCGATCTGCTGCCGTAGCTGCTTGGCCACAGTCTTCTCCGTTTCCACGATCTGCAGCAGATGCAGGTACTTCTGCATCAGCGCTTCGTGCTCTGTGGCCAGGGTCCTGTAGCTGTGGACAGACGGACAAATGGACAAATGGACAGGGCAGGTAAGACACTGCCTCCTTGTCTCCTGGTGATCTAACCAGGGCACGGACCAGAAGTGGAGCTCACCCACCTAGCTGCACTTAGCAGACGGTCCCAACTCCCAGATGCGGTGGCTGGGACCCTCCATCTGGCTGCTGAGGCTGCTGCTGATCCTCCAGCCCAAACCCGTCTCACAGTGACCTCTGCTTCCTCCTGCTAATCCGGTGCCTGCTCACACACACACACTCTCTGTCTCTCCGCCTCACTCCCTTTCGCTCTCTCTCTCTCTCTCTCTCTCTCTCTCTCTCTCTCTCGTTCCTTTTCATGTGCTCTCTCTCTCTCACACACATACACCTCCCTCCGGGGCTTTGCATAGCTAGATCTCCCGTCTGAAACATACCTCCTGCCCCCTTCCTGCTTGGGTTAGCTCCATCCTCTTTCCTAGGCTAGCACTGGGTCCCAGATGAAATGCCACCTCCAAGAAGCCTTCCCTGGTCACCCCCAGACTGTATGGGGTGTTCCTGCATCCCCTTCCTGCTTGGGTTAGCTCCATCCTCTTTCCTAGGCTAGCACTGGGTCCCAGTTGAAATGCCACCTCCAAGAAGCCTTCCCTGGTCACCCCCAGACTGTATGGGGTGTTCCTGC
>NW_007727045.1:2899-3577 GCF_000696425.1 Galeopterus variegatus
AAGGCTGAAGTCACTCCCCTCTGAGAACAAAACTAAGCTGTCCTCTTGACCCTCCTTCTGACTGACTCCTACCTCTTCTGTCCACCCTGGCAGTGAGGTTTGCTTAGAGAACAGCTCACTCATCGGTCCCATGTCCTCTCTTCCCCCAGGCAGCCTGGTGTTTGCCACCAGCACCCACAGGAACTGGGTCCCTCTGTGGGGTCACCCGTTACCTCCTCTCTGCCAAATCAAGGGACACTTTCCAGTTCGGCATTTTCTGACATGGCCTTCTAGCTACCCCGGACATGGCTAGTCAGCGAGGGCCAGGTGAGGGAGGCTGGTTTATGTCACAGACACAGGAGCAGTGTCACACAAGCTCACCAAGCCTCTAGGATCCTCATGGCAAAGTGGGACAAAGTTTGTTTCCCCACAAACCCCAGGGAGCCACAGTGGGAAATAAGTTTGCAATGTGAATGGGGCTGTACCAAGGTGGTGGTGGTGGGGACAGGGAAACTGAGGAGAGCCCTGTCTGTCCCCTGATGGTATTGAGGGCTGCTTTGTAGGGGAAGAGGCCGACACCAGCTGTACCTTGACAGGCGGGAGGGCGTGGCAGGGCAGAGCTGTGACAGCCCAGGCAGGGGACAGCCAGAGCAAAGGCAGCACTGTGGGCATGAGCATGAAGCTGGAGAAAAGACCTGA
>NW_007727045.1:4863-5786 GCF_000696425.1 Galeopterus variegatus
TTCCCCACCTGCCTCCCTCCCTCTTTCCTCCCTCCCTCTCTTCCATCCAATAAAGATTCATCAAGCACCTCCCTGTGCAGGCACTGTTTTTATAGACTCACAGGTTCTCAGAGCTAGAGGGGAGCTCAGGAATCATGAAAGGCTACTTGTCTCATTTTATAAATGAAAAACTGAGGCCTAGAGAGGGGAAGTGACTTTCCCCAAATGATGATCAATTAGCGTCAAAGCTGGAGCTCAAATCGCTCCAGCCCCTGACAATGCATTTCTATACTCTGCAGTCATTTGGTCATCTAGTTGGTGTATAGTTCTCTTCACCGAAACGTGGACTATAAAACACACTGGGTGTCACATTTTATGCACTGCTGTATACACACACACACACACACACACACACACACACACACAGAGGCATCCCATAATACTACAATATTATACATACAGTGTGAGAGAACATTGTGTTTCTACGTGATATTAATACACTACAGAGCTTATTTTTGAATATAGAATGTATCTATTACGTATATGTAAACAAAAACTAAATTAGGAATATGTAAAAATACTTAATACTCAGTATGGCTACGGAAGAGAGCCAGTCTCTCCTCTGACACCCACACACACACGCACACGCAGACACACACACACACACACACACACACACACGCCTGAGGTTCACAGATGAATAAAGCTCATAGTTTATAATCCCCTTTAGTCACGTAGCCAGCTCCCCCAGGTAAGAGTGTGATGGCTTACGCTGGCCCAGGTGCTGCTCACCGAGCCTCAGCTCAGCCAGGATGGCTGACGATGGCTGATGATGGCTGTTCTAGGAAAGATGACTCAGTTTCCCTTATCAGTGACCATCACTGGGGATCTCCCCACCCTCAGGCTGAATGGGAGACATTCCTCTGAGGCCAGTGGTTGACCCA
>NW_007727045.1:6070-7274 GCF_000696425.1 Galeopterus variegatus
GGGGATCTCCCCACCCTCAGGCTGAATGGGAGACATTCCTCTGAGGCCAGTGGTTGACCCAGACACCGGATCTTGGTGGGAAGACAGACAATCAGCACATTCCATCGGTGTCCCCCTGGCTTCCAAAAGTATGATGCAGGGAGAGGTCTCTGTTCAAAGGCCAAGTGGTGTCCATTCGCCAACTGCCCCTTTTTTGGGGCAGGTAGGCTTCTAGTCTGTGTTGAATCTGCATTATCTGGGAGTCACAGAGCCCTCAGCTGGGAGAAGGATTTGGGGCACTTCCACCTACACTCAGGCACCCACCCCCTGTGTGACACTGGGTCTCACTGTCCACATTTGTTAAAGGGGGCTGAAGGGACATACTCACTGGGTTGTCGTAGGAGCAGCCAGCACACTGTGTGAAAGAGCCTGACAGACTGCAGGAGGCTGTGCAGTAAACAGAGGTACCCTCAGATGGGCAACACTCTCGGGCGGGCTGTTGGAGGCCCAGACAGGCTTGGCAGGGTTTGTGTCCATCAGATTATTATTATTTTTTTGGCTACTCAGAACCAGTCTTCAATACAGTGAACTGCTTAAAAAATGACTGTCCTCTCTCTGTGGTAGGCAGGATTCTAAGACAGCCCCCCATGACTTCCTACCCTGCCCTGGTGTGCGTGCTCCGCACCATAGTTGGGACTAGGTTATGTTACATGGTAACAGTTGACCTTAAGATAGGGAGATTATCTAGGTGGGCATGACCCAACTGCACGTGTTCTCTCTGGCTGGCTGTAGAAGGGGCCGTCAGAAACCCAAGGCTGAGAGTTGTTGGTTTGGGGAAGGAGGAGACCACCCCTCCACGACACCAGAAGTTCCCTCATGCCCCTTCCCAATCAATCCCCACCACAGAAGCAACTGCTGTTCCGATTTCTATCACCACAGGCTAGTTTTGCCTGTTCTAGAATTTCATTTAACTGTAATCAAATAGCATGTACTAGTTTGTGTCTGTCACTCGGCATACAGATGTTGAAATTTACCCATCTTGTTGCATGTATTTGTAGTTGATTCCTTTTTATTGCTGAGCAGTATTCCATTGCATGGATGTCCCCAGGTTTGTTTATACCTTTGCCTGTTGATGGGCGCCTTGGCTATTTCCTGTTTTGGGACTGTTGTGCATTAAGCTGCTAAGGACGTTTGCATATGAGATTTTTGTGGGCATTTTTCATTT
>NW_007727045.1:8115-9299 GCF_000696425.1 Galeopterus variegatus
ATAATTTTCCAAAGTGGTTATGCCTTTTTACACTCCTGCCAGCACCGTATGAGATAAGGCTGTTCCACCCCGTCTCCAACATCTGGTATCGCCAAACTTTATCATTTTAGCCATTTTTCTATATAGGTATTGGTATTTCATTGTCTCTAGAAAATGTCTGTATTAATTGACTTTCTAAACCGATGTAGTCCTGGTTATCAGAATGTATGACAAATTAGAATTCTACAATGTTTCAAAGCCCCTTCACATAATTTTACTTGGTCCTCAAAACAACCCTGTCGCTGTTTCTTCTTTAGTGCTGTGAAGACTGAGGTCCAGTTGCTCCCCCCGAATGTGGGTGCTTCCTCATTCAATTCCATCCTCCACGACACCAGCAAATTCCTTTCCAAATCGTAGCTCTGATCATGTTACTCCCCTGGTATAAAACCCTCGATAGCTCCCCACTGTTCCCAGAGGAAAGTCCAAACATTTCAGCTGGCTATTCAAGGCCAGTTATGGTCTATTTCCAGCCTACTGTCCAACCTCATCTACCTTCTGACACCCGAACTTTGTCTCTTCATTATTCTCAGAATTCTCTTTCCTGTGTCAGTGCCTTTATTTAAGGCTTTTTTTGCAGGGTGGTGGTGGTATTGAAATGCTCATAGCTAAACCCATTCTATCTGCTCCCAAACCCCCTAATTCAGGCCGAATGTTACCCTATTTCCCAGATTCTCCCATTTCCCTGCAAATGGACATAATGTCTCTCATGGTGCTTTGTACTTAACACAGCCCTCACACACCAGAGCCATCTGTGTGTTACGTCTTCCTGACTGTGACATCCCTTGGGATGTCCATCTCTCTCTCCCCAGCACCGTGCACAGGGCCTCTCTCTATTGGTTCATGGCAACCTTGTCTCCATAGGACACTCCTTGGGGACAGAAATGGAGATGGCCTGATCTCAGGGCCAAGGTCATTCTTACGGTCATACTAAGGATTTCCGGTCAGCTAGCCTGATTCAAGGTTCAAGAAAGGGCCCTGGGTCTATCTATCCATCCACACACCCATCATGCACATATGCCTTCAACACTCTCCCACTTGTCCATCTATCCTCCATCAACCCATCACTCATCTTCCATATATAATCTCAACATCCAACCACGCCTGCACCCTCCATCCATCCATCCATCCATCCATCCATCCATCCA
>NW_007727045.1:9755-14674 GCF_000696425.1 Galeopterus variegatus
ATCAACCCATCACTCATCTTCCATATATAATCTCAACATCCAACCACGCCTGCACCCTCCATCCATCCATCCATCCATCCATCCATCCATCCACCCATCCATGCTCACATTCTTCCAACCCGCGTTTGCTGTCTATGCCTTTATCAAGCCCTAGGAATGCAACGAATCACACCTGGCCTCTGCCCACAGGAGCTTACATCCCATAAGAGGTGGACACAGAAACACAACATCATCCACTGAGCCAGAAAACTCTACTTCTTGGTGGGGTGACTTGGGTCCTGCTGCCCCTGACAGTGCTCAGCTCTGCCAGGGACTGCTAGCTCTGGAGCCACATCCCAGCCCACAAACCCATCATTTCGCCCAGACCCAAAAAGGACTCAGTCCAGCTCGGAGCCTCTGTTTTCTCATTTCATCTTTTGGCTTTTTCCCCCACCTGGCCCAGTATGTCTGCCTCTGAAGAGGAGCACGTACTGCTGGAAACGAGGGGAGGAGCAGGTCTAGAGTGCCCCAGGCTCAGAGTTCAGAGAGGTTTAGAGAATTGCAGTCTCTGAAAGCCCAGACAGAAGAGAGGACTAGTTCATGGCCCCACGGCAAATTAGTGGCTGCATCTGGATTAGGACCCTGGAGGTCTTAGACGTTGGTAACGAAATACCCTTTCATCAAACCAAATCATACTTGGTTCCCTTCACATAAAAAAGGAACTAGTCTGGTGCCGTGGACTTACAGAGAGAGGGAACATTCCTAGGGCTACATAGTGGAGTTGGGGTGAGGGCGAGGGAGGTTGGGAGATAATTGCAGGGAGATGAGGGGTACAAAAATAATTTCTGGTAACGGGTATGTCCCCAGTATGAATCTGGCCCTCACATCATGGGCAGGAGGGGTGACAATTAGCTTTGTATCTCATGAATATTCTTAATAATAATAATAAAAAGGAACTAGTCTGGTTGGAGCAGGGTGGAGCCTGCAGTGCTCTTCCTCACGGCCTCTCATTCCCAGTGGCACTCCAGGGACGCACAGCCCAGAGGTCCACGCCGTAAGGGGGACGCTGCTGGAGGTGCTTCTTACAGCATCCCCTCCCCCCTCCTCTCCTCCTTTCCCATGCTGTCCTCTTCCTGGGGCTTGGATTTGCTCAAGAACAGGGCCCCTGGGTTCAGTCTCTTCTGCCTGCCTGCCCCAGGGGTGGGGGGGTGTACCTGGCATGAGCGATGGCCGCCACCCACTCATCGCAGTCCTTGGCGTCCTCTGTCCTCAGCTCCAAGGCTTTCTGGTTCTCATGGCTGAAGTTCACCGTGAAGTAGTGCTGCACCAAGAAGAAGACATCTCTGATTACCTGGGTGTCCCTGGAACCAGCAGCATCTCCTGCTACCCATTTAGCTGTTTTGCAAAGGGCCTGCTGCCACATCAGCTGGGCACAGATTCATTATTTGTCATTGTCAGAATGCCATTCTATTTAGCACTTCCAAACTCTCGATTAAAAGAGGCTTTTGTTCAATGTAACAGAACCTATGCTTAGGATATTGTAAGAAGGAAGCAAAACCTACAAAGCCCTATTTGCCAACACATTGCAAAAAAGCCAGTTTTCAACCATCAGATACGCTGGAAGGAAGGTAGGGAAAACACACCAAGAGAACATCCCCTTTGGGAGCTGGGTATCAATTCAATGCAGCATGCATTTAATTCACTCCATAAAAATTGACCAAGTATTCTAGGTCCTGGGGTTATAGCATTGAATAAACAGACACGGTCCCTATGAGGGCCCACTGTGTTGGGTGCAGGTGACTGACTCAGAGCTGGGTCAACTGTGGGGCTGCCCCCTAAGGTCCAGGAAATTGGAGGACCAGACAATAGACACACACCTGCAATATTGCTGTATGAGTTAAATACACAGAAAGCTCTCAGAACAATGCCTGGCACCTGGTAAGCACTATGTAAGTGCTTGCTTTAATTAATGCGGTGCGATCACTACTGTAACGGAGGTAAGAGAAAAATGCTGCCTGGGTACAAAGGAAGCCACACACTGATTTAGCCCAGGGAAATCAGGGAGGGCTTCCCATAGGATGGTGCAGTGGTCCTGGTTTTGTTTCTGCTGGATGGAAGAGCGTGGGGGGCAGCACGGACGGACGTCTAGAGCACAAGGCACATTCACATTTGGGGGTGGGGCTTGGGGGATGGAGCCAAGTGCAGGGAGGGGCAGGAGGAGAGAGTGGAGGGGCCACTCCCAGGTTTCTGGTTTGAGCAACTGGGTAGGTGGGGGTGCCACAGGCTGGGGTGGGGCATTCGCAGGATAAAGGGCAGGTTTTGGGCCAGGGATGGGGTGCAGGCATGGGGGATGGGGAAGGCTGACTGAGATATGGGGGCTCTGCAGGTGAGGGATCGGTCAGAGGAAGGGTAGACTAGCAACGTGCCGTGGGACAGCCTGCGGAGGCCTTCTGGTCTGGTCCTGGTGAGGCTGGGAGGAGAGTGGCAGGGGGTGGAGGGCAGAGGTACCATCATGTCTGCCATCAGGGGATGGCACAGTGTGGCCGGCCACAGTGTGGCACTGTGACAGAGAGGGTGCCCATCCCTCCATCCCTTGGTGTCCAGGTGGCAGGGAGCTGAAGCACAAGGTGCCGTGTGTAAACTAATTTTAGCTTCTGCTGACATTTACTGTATTCCTGTTAATTGTTAGTCTAGGTGGCAGCCAGAGAGAGAGAGAGAGAGAGAGAGAGAGAGAGAGAAAGGGAAAGAGAGAGAAAGAGAGAAAGGGAAAGAGAGAGAGTGAGTTGTTGCAGAGTCAGTCTCTTGCTTGTTTCCTAGGAAACAGATAACTGGGGCTATAGAATGAAATGTCAGCTGCAGCCTCAAATAACTGAATCTGGAAGGCTCCAGTGGGCACCCCACCCCCTCGAGAGGAAGCAGGTTAAGAGCAGAGCTGTAGGTGGCTACCTAGCACTTGCCCCACGTCTCAAGAGATGATGCACACACACATGCTCATCTCCATGATCTCATTTATTCCCACATTTACCAAGTGGAACAGATATTATCTTTTTACAGCTGGTGAACTTGAAGCTCAGAGAAGTTGAGCCACTTGCCTAAGGCCCCACAGCTGTCAAGCAGAGGAGCCAGGATGACACACCTTCCCTGGGCATCTACTGCCCACTCAGGCCTTGGGGTTGGCAATGGGATGCTGAGATGGGAAAGATGAAGTCCCTGCCTCTAGGAGCCTGTAGGAGAAGAGACTCAGGGTCCTGACTCAGAAACAGGACCTCTCAGTGACACACAGGCACAGCAGAGTTTCTGGGGCCCTTAGAGCACCAAGGGGGAAGTCCCAGAGCTGGGTGGGCCCATTCATGGGACCCACGGGGCTGCAGGGAGTGATGGGCGAGACAGAGGCCCCTCACTCCTGACAGGGGCTTCTTCCAAGGTGCCCTGCTTGGTGGAGAAGCACGTGGCTCCTTGCCACCCACCCTTGGGTACTGCAACCCCCCTGCAACCTCACCTCTGCTGGAAACCTAACCCTGAAGAAGGAAGCCAGGAAGACCTCTCAGGCCTGAACCCAGTCATCAGAGACCTCTGGCTTCTAACTCGTGATGGTGCTCAGATCTCTGGCCCTCAGACCAGGCATGGGGCTCCTGGAGACTGAAGAAAGCTTGTCACAGGCTCCCCAGAGGCTTCTTCCCCACCCCCTCCTGATATCCCCACTGGCTGCTAGTCCATGCGCCCATCCACTCCACCTCTGTGTGGCCTTGCTCTGTTCCTGTCACCACTGCTCGAAGTTAGGCCCCACGACCTTTCTCCAGGGCTACTGCTACAGTTTCCCAACAAGTGTCCTGCATCTGTTGTCCTCCTTGGAGACAGTGCTCAGACCGAGTGACTGACAGTCTGGAAGTTCAAGTGGCCAGCTGGTGCAGGGGTGGGCCTGGGGGCNGCCTCGCATGACTTGAGAGCGATTTGTTCCCTTCATGCTTGTAAACCTTCCCCTGACATCTGGCTTGCACGACTGCATTGCCCGAGTGCCTGGTAGAAAGCATTCAATAAGGGAAAGTAAACTTCCATGCAGCCACTCTGAGTCATCGGCAATCCTGACATTGGGCAGCCAAATGAATGAGACTCTGCTCTACGTGGGAATCGGTAGAAACGGAGACAGAGATGGGGGTGGGGGAGCACACACAGATACAGAGACACAGAGACGGAGTAACACCCACTGGGGAAGAGCAAAGCCCACACGCACAAAGAGGAAGGGTGAGCTCCATGCTCCTGGAAGATGCTAAGAAAAACAGAGGCTGGAGAATTGAAGGAAACTGAATGAAAATGTCAGATTCCCAAAACCACGTGCAGAAAAACCTAATAAACAACCAGTATGAGGGAAAGGGAAGGTGATTGTCATCTCGTGAGGCTCTGCTGTGTGGTCAGCACCATGCAGGCGCTGTCCATGTGTCCCTGTGGGAGGGGAGGGACACGACCCCTGTTTCATAGAGGGGCTGAGGCATGGAGGGTGTGTGAGTCCAGGCCCTCCCACTGCACCCCATTGTGCTCTTCCCAGTAATGGACAAGAGCTCTCCAAGAGTTAATGCGGCAAGTGGCTTCCTGGGAAGGGGAGGAGCACTGGAAGTGGAGTCTGGTCTGCAGCTGACCCAGAGCATGGCTTGGGGCAAGTACGTCTCTCCCTGCTCGTCATCCTCAGCTTCCACATCTGTGACATAGGGAGTCAGACAAGCTGGGCTCTAAGGTCTCTTTGAGCTCCATGATATGTATGTAGAGACACACACACATATCTATCTATCTATCTATCTATCTATCTATCTATCTATCTATCTATCTATCTATCATCTGCAGAAGATGAATGAAAGACAGTGTGTGCACGTGTGCATATTCTAGGTTTCTTCCTGCAGTTCTGGATAGGCCTTGGGTAGTTTCTCATCTCTCCCACAACCCTGGGA
>NW_007727045.1:15639-17754 GCF_000696425.1 Galeopterus variegatus
ATCATCTGCAGAAGATGAATGAAAGACAGTGTGTGCACGTGTGCATATTCTAGGTTTCTTCCTGCAGTTCTGGATAGGCCTTGGGTAGTTTCTCATCTCTCCCACAACCCTGGGAGGAACTGGGTGTGTTTCTGACCCAGGCCTCTTCTCTGTCAGGGTCAGGTGTGTAGCCTCGTGTGGCCTGAGGGCCCAGGTGTGGCAATGTGTCCTGGAGTCAGCCTGGTAGGCTGCACCCTGGCAGAGGCCAGGCTGGGGCAGCGCCTCTGGACCTCAGGGAATACACAGTTCAGAGATCCGGATCTCAGGTGAAAGGGTTTGTCCAGATCTCAGGCCTGGCCTGGCTCAGGCTGGGGGTGGGGGGTGTCTGTAAGCACCTTCTCCTTGAGGCCTCTCCTTCCCTGAAGCCTCACCCACAGGCCATGGACAGCTCCAGGCCAGGGCCTGGGTCTGTTTCATTCAGGGACTCTAGAGCCCGCACACAGCCTGGTACTGAGTAATTGCTAATAAACGGCTGCAGAATGGACAGGCACATGAATACTTCACCTCACCCTGAGGCTCTGATGTCTCCATGAGGCTCCCAGGAAGCTGTTGGCCCGTCTTGCTCTTGTTAATATTAATGATGATATTGCAAACAACCCCCTGAGCACCTGCTATGTGCAGCCACGCTGTCTGGGCAGCTGCACCTCTCAGGGGCACAGGCCCATGCTTGCTGCCTTTGGTTGGTGGGGGTCTGCGGCTGCTGTTTTATTTTTCAGCACCAAGTAGGCTCATCAAATGAGCAGAGCCCTGGGGTGAGCACTGTGGGTGACAGGATTTTCCCTGTGCCAACCTATTTCCCACCTTTATCCTGCTTTTTGGCTAGGATGGAGGGATTGGGCCGACTTCTCCAGGGGAAGCAGGTTCTGCTGCAGCAGTTAGAGGGAGAGAAAAGGGTATTTTGTGACGGTGTGAGACTAGCAAAGGTTATGAATGCCTAGGGGATTTGAAAGTGAGGGAAGGCAAGGATTTGGGGGAAAGTGGGGTAGGAGGGACTTCCTATTGCCTCTTATTGGGCCTTGAGGTCCCTTGGCTGAGTGATCCTTGGTCTTTGCCCCCTACCCCTTCCCCCTGCCAACATTTTATTATGAAAATTTCAGACATTCACAAACGTTATAAGAATTTTACAGTAAACACCCATATATATTACCACCTGGACTCCGTCATTACACTTTGTGGCACTTGGAGAAAACCCTGGCATTTATGAGAGGCTCTTGGTGTACAATTAATCCAGATGGAAGATCTCCTACCATGAGTTGGCACGGACACCCTGGAGGAATCCCCCCTCTCTACATCCCAGGCTATTTCGGTATGGTCCATGCTGGCTACAGTGGGTGTTCTGGGAACAATGCCCCGGCACCTTGCTTCTGCTTAGAAGATGCTTAGATGGTAACGTTCTGCTGAGGTCACATTTGGCTGTGGTTTCATTGCGTTTCCTAATTTCTATAGATGTGAGGCTAGATCTGTGATATGTTTATGTGTCCTGTTGATCTTCTAGGCCCTTTAAGATGGAGAACACACAGAAGTCTAAGGTTGGAATAATCCAGCTTTGTGGCCTGGTTTGGGCCAAGGAGCCCACACTCCACCCAGCCCCACCTGGGGAGACCCTTGGTTGGGACAGAGCCTAATAAGGGAAAAGGGAGAGAGTTCAGCCTTAATTTCTGTGTGGGGTTTACAAAAAAAGGGAGACTCCATTTGGAGGAAACTTATTCTCTTTTGAGATAAAGAAATGGCCTTAACAACTGGGGGAGGAGAGAGAGGGTGGCGGGTCATCCTCCTGCCTTTTGGATGACAGCACACGAAAGGTGTAGGTGGCACTGTGTTATCTGGGAAGTGCTACTGTTGGTACTGCTCGCTAGCTGTGTAATCCTGGGCGAGTTGCTTAATGGCTCTAACCTCAGTTTCTTCATCTACAAAATGGGCATAAGAAGAACCCCTTCCTTTCATGATTGTTGTGAGGGTCCAGTGACATAAGGCTGGTTCCCGACAGCAAGCAAGCATGGTTCATTACATTTTTATTTTTATTATTATTATTTTTTGTCTTTTTCCGTGTCCGGCAACGGATCGCAACCCTCAGTG
>NW_007727045.1:18247-28821 GCF_000696425.1 Galeopterus variegatus
CCTCGCTCAGCCAGTGAGCGGCCGGTCTGTATGTGGGATCCGAACCCTCTGCAGGAGCGCCACCGCGCTTCCCAAGCGGCGCACTGTAGCAGTGCGCCACCGGGCCAGCCCATATTTTTATTTTATTAATATGTTTATAACACGATTCTCCTTGGCAAGCTCGGCTGGACAGTACAGCTGAGCCTAATTCAAATCCACATTCTGAATTCAGAGAGCCTCATTCTCTCTACCTCCTTTTTGTTCTCTACGCCTCTCTGCTCCTTTCTCTCCTTGTGACTCTGTTCTTGCCTTTCTCCTCTCTACCCTTCCCCCTTCTCCCAGCTTCTTCCCACCTGGCAGGTGACAGTCACCTGGCCAGGGCTGCCACACCAGCTGCAGAAATAGCCCCACATATAGGGGCCCGCTGGCTTCCCCTTTTTCACTCCTCTTCTCCTGGCAGATAACTGGTCGCAGCAGAGTCAGGGGCTCTATCTCTTTCCCCTGCCCCGGAAGCCCGAACCCACGTCCTTTGGCCCTAAAGCTTGCTGTCCTTTCTGTAGGCTCCTTCCTGGCTGGTTTGGGTGTGTTTTGGGATAGCTTTCTTGATGCTGGAGCAGTCTGATCTGCGAGGGGGCATGAGCTGAGGGAGGAATGCAGGAGGAGGAACCGCTGGACTGCTTTGGTTCCAGGCTCTCTGCTCCGAGGCATCGGTGGTGGGGCCAGCACGCTCACTGGAGCTCTGAGACAGCTGCAGGGAACTAAAGGGTGTTCTACGAGTATTGCCAGCAGGGCCTTATGAGAGTGGTGATCTATAATGGGGTTAGGGTGTTCCTGGGGGTTCTGGATAAATAATAATCTTCACATCAATCTCTTCCAGGGAGGAAGTGTGGAACAGCTACCCTGGATGGCACCAGAGCTCTTGAGACAGTTGCATAACCTCAGCTGGTGTTGGATCAGAGCTCAGATAGACCCAAGTCACCTCTGAAAGCTGAACCACTTCTGGGCTTCTCCAGATTACAAGGCTGGGCAGAGGCCAGAGATGGGTCCCTCCAGAATGGCATAGTAGAGACCAGACTCACACTGGGGCCCCCCTAGAGCTTCTGTGATGAGACCAGAACCACAACTTGGGCATCTCCAGAATGCTGCTGAGATTAGCCAGAACTATCCTGGAGCTTCTCAGGGTCTGAAGGACTCAACCAGAACAATACCTGGGCCTCAGCATGACCACAGGCTAGAGCCTGAGCCACACCTGACACAACAGTGTAACCACACAGGCTTGCTTGGATATAGGTTGGGTCCCTCTGTAGAACAGCAGCATTGTTTTGGAGTCAGCCCCAGGGATACTTTAGGACTTGGCAATGCAATATACACCCACATGAGAGGCCTCCCTGGGCCCTGGGTGGGATCAGGGCTCACACACTATATGTGATCAAGGGTATTAGATAAATTTGGAAATAAACAAACCCAGGGCCTTCTCCAGGAATCCAAGTTTCAAAAATGAATCTGCACAGGCCTAACTAGAATTGCTGGAACAGATCTAGCATCACACCATCCCCTAGCAGGCTGTCAGGGTCCTGGACAGGTGAGTTGTGATGCCTAATAAGCCCAAGGCTTCTTCTAAGGGCAACTGACCTCATTGGGAAAATTGGCCTGGGGCTCTTCTCTGAACTGGGCTGCAGCCAAGTTACAGCAGGGACAGGCATCTGATGTGAGGGGCCAATCTCTGGACAGGTCTGGGCTCCCCAAACTACACTGGGATGACGGATGGCCATTAGTGGGGCTGGGAGTTTGCCTTGGGAAATATGGGAGAGGCAGTTAGTTGGCTTTATCATCAGAAGCTGTAAGGAGACCACGAGAAGTCGGGGTCATGAGCGGAAAAGAAAGGCCACGAGCAAGCAGGAGCCTTACACAGGATGCCCTGAGTGCGCAGGAGGCGTGAGGACGAGCAGAGAAACTGGAGTACTGAGGGCAGGGTCAGTGCAGTAGATACATGGCAGCCGCTGAGTCGCACTAATGGTGGAACGATAGAGGGGACATCCCAGACTCTGGCTACAGGGGTGGGGGTGGCGTGGGGGGCAAGACTGGCTGGCCCTGGAGCGGCCATGGATTCCTCGTCTTCCCAGTTATGCTTGCTGGGAGTGCTGCCTGTGCTGCAACTCTTGTCCTTTCAGGACTGTCATTCCACCCTTACTGCCATGAGGAGCCTTCAAATCACCGGGGCAGCACCAGCATCACCTTGGAATTTGTTAGAAATGAAAATCCTTGGGCTCCACTCCAGACCTGCTGAGTCAGAAACTCTGAGGTGGGCCTCTACCTGTGTTTTAATGAGCCTTCTAGGTGATCTTGCTGCACCCTACAGTGTGAGAAGCATTTAAGACAAAGCCCATTACCTGAGATAAAAACACATGTAGGGCCGGGACTGTCTCCAGTCTCGCTGGGCTCCACTTATTTTCCAGGACCAGGCTCAGACTCCCAGCTCTGCTGGGCAGGAGCTGCTCCAGAGGCAACCAGATGTAATAATGTGTTTCTCCTGCTTTGATATCCCGGTTGTCCACTCCAAATCCCCTGGGGTGCTTGCTAAAATCCCATCCCCAGGCCCCACCCAGGCCTTCTGAATCAGGACATCTAGGGGTGGGGCTGGGATTTTTTTTAAAGAGCACACTAGGTGATTCCTTACATGCTGATGTTTGAGGACAACTGATATGGAGCCTTAGTGTAGTACAGAGATAGCAATCGAACCTGGCTTGGCCTGCAGGGACACAGTCTCAGCTCTATCAGGACACTCACCAGGTGTCCTCCACCCAGGCCTTCTGAATCAGGACATCTAGGGGTGGGGCTGGGATTTTTTTTAAAGAGCACGCTAGGTGATTCCTTACATGCTGATGTTTGAGGACAACTGATATGGAGCCTTAGTGTAGTACAGAGATAGCAATTGAACCTGGCTTGGCCTGCAGGGACACAGTCTCAGCTCTACCAGGACACTCACCAGGTGTCCTTTTTAAGGAAAGTCAGCACCTCACATGGGGCTTTACCTGTGTGAGGGACCCAGGACCACTACCACGTCTGGAACGTGACATGGGCTGTGTGGAAGGACCCTTATCATGAACCTCACTAGCCTACATAGACCAACCCAGAGTGCACCTGGGCCTCATCATGCATACAGAGGTCCGTAGAACTGTCCTGGGGTCCAACTGCAGCTGTGTGAACAGGCCAGATCCTCACTGGGGACTCCCCAGAAATGCGACAGAGGTAGGAACCAGCAAGGCACGGCTCCTGACTTTGTTAGAGAAGAAGCCAGACGTGTGGACAAAGCCTGGAGCCCCACTAGGCTGCAGAGATGGGCCCAGAACTCCACCTAGGTCCCCCACAGCGATGCAGGATGGACCTGGAGCTTCCCTAGACCTGAAGTAAGAGATGAATAACCTGACTTGGGGGTCCACCAGGAGTCCTAGGATGGGTCTAGAAACACTCCAAGTGTCAACATCCCTGTAACAGATCCAGAATTATTCCAACGGCTTTACTGGGTACAGGGACAGATCCTGGACCACCAGAGGCTTCACCAAGGTTGCTGAGTATTTCTAGACCTGTGGGTCTCAACCAAGGCTGTACCTTGGATTCTGATGTGCAGTCAAGGGTGAGAACCACTCACCACTCCAGACCTTCACCTGGGGTGTCAGCAGGGTAAAAGGAATTGCCTCAGAAACGATACCTGTGGTCTCCCAGGCTCACAGGAAGGGATGCAGAAATCACACCTGTGGTTGTGCCAGGATCATATTTGGGTTCTTATCTCAGCTAAAGGCAGTGTTCTGGGACCACACCTGTGGTCCCCAGCTCATAGTCAGCTCCAATATGCCCTTCTGTCTGACCTGGCTGCAGAATGGCTCCTCCTCCCAGTGTCAGTCTGGGGCTGCGTCTCCTTACCCTCCTGTCTCAACATGTTGTTTCTGAAGTCTCTGGTGCCAGGATCATAACAAACTTTATGTAGATCAGCTAAGGGGGTCTTGAGCCTCTGGAAGTTGTGGGGAGGGAGGCTGGAGCCCCACCTGCTTAGCCTCCCCCTTGCCACCAGCCCCTCCCACCTGACTGGTAGCCCCTGCAGTTCTCTCCATAGAGCACAGAACACTGGACAACCAGTGACAGGTAAGGTGACCAACCATCCGGGTTTACCTGAGACTGAGGAGTTTCCTGGGGGTGTAGCACTTTCAGTGCTAAAACCAAGACAGACCTGAGCAAACTGGGGCAGTTGGTCACAGACGGATGTAGCAGGTGGAAGTCCCAACATCTGGGTCTGGGTCTAGCTGAACTGCTCAGGCTGAGGGACCTGGGCAGCCTCTTCACCTGCCCAAGCCCTGCGTTCCTCACTGGGAAACAGGCATGACAATAATAGGTGCCTTGGTCAACTATACACAAGTGGTATTAACTGTAAAAAATAAAGTTTCCACACCTTCTTCTCTTTACCTGAATGATTTCTCATTCACCAATTCAACCAGTATTTACTCAGCCCCCACTATAAGCCAGACACTGGTCACCTCATGGCTATAAATGACAACAGGCATGCCCGCACTGCCAGAGCTCTCAGAAAGGCACCGACATTCTGCCAATCAGCTCCTAGCTCACGTCCTTCCTGCTCCTTCTAGACTGTTAGACGAGCTTCCACGGGCTCGCACAGCTCCCTGTCCTGCCACCTCCATCTCAACCTGTATTGTAATGACTTCCTAGTTGTCTTTCCTACTGCTGCCGAGAGTCTCAGTCCAGGCTGCACATTAGCAATATCTAGGAACTCAAAGAAATACTAATGCTCCAGCCTCTCCTCAGATCCATTACAGCAGACGGGGGAGGGGAGGGGAGGCTTTGGGCACTGGTATTTTTGAAACCCCACAGCTGGATGTAATGCCACCCAGTGCCAGGGACCCATGAGGGAGCTCTAGAAACACAGGACTTCTCTCCCTGCCCCTCACGCCCTCTTAGAGACCCGCTGTCCTGGATGCAGTCACCCGGAGCAGCAGTGGACACATGACCCAGTAGTCACCTGTCTGGGGGCTCCCAGGAATCTGGGATAGTGACACAGGGACCAGATCGATGAGCTGTGCGTGCTGAACTCTTAAGTGCAAGTGCAGACACAAAGGAGCAGAAGGGTCTCAGAAAGTGCAGATAGGAGATGAAGTAACGAGTGGTGGGGGGCAGGGGTGGGGCAGAGAGATGGTTCTGGTCCAGGACTTGGAGACCCAGACATGTGTTCTCTCCTTGGGTTCCATTAACAACCACTGTCATTTCTCCAAGATAGTCCTCCCTTTCGCTCAAGCTGTGTTGAGTGAGCTCCTGTTCTTTTCAAATAAATAGTTCTTGACCAAGAAATATCCCTGCAGCCTGGTGCTGTGCCTTGGCCTGGGCATGGAGTAGCCCTGTGTGCTAAATGGATAGCTAAATGCATTTGTCACCACTGCACAGGAGCCCAGCTTATTAATTTTAGTTGATTAATAGCAAAAGCTACAAAGCTGACAGCATTGAATATGCGCCTCAGGCACGGGCAGTGGAGCTGGCTAGAAGGGGCGGGGGACTGGCCTTTCATGAACGAGATCTCTGACTCTTCAGGGACAGCAGGAGGGCACTGAGCAGTCCTGCAATGAAGGAGCCTTTTCTGGAGCTTATTCCACCATAGAGCCCTTTTGTTTTCATTTTTTTGGGAAGATCTGTCAACATTCCATAAAACCAGTGTTCTGGGGAGTCCACTTCAGGGCCCTGGGGTTATGGCATATGCCTGGGTTTGGAGGCATCAGACCTAGGTTCAGATTGATTGTTTATTATTTAGCCTTGGGTCCTTCAACACATCTCTTCACTTCTGCAGACAGTTTTGTCTTTCATAATATGGGGACAATACTGCTTAATTCACAGGGTTGTTTAAAACGTAATGTTGTGAAAACTCTTGGTCTATAAAAGGACTCAATAATGTTTTTTAAACCACTTGAATCATTTGCAGCCTACCAGTGGCAAATCACTGGAAAACACACGTGCATGTGTGTCATATGCACACATGCACTTACACAAAACATATGCTCCAGCCACTGTTCTGAGGGTGGGCATGGAGGGGATTAGAAACAGAACAGTTGTAGTTGTGCCAAGATCAACAGATTGTTATGAATTAGCATTTTTTTTGGCATTGTTCGCATCACCTTCAATTCCTATTTCCTTCTTATTCCCTCTAGTCAACTGGCCACCAAGTTCCATCCGTTTTCCTCTTTAATATCTCTGAAATCTGTGTCTCCTCTCCCGCCCCCCACTGCACCCTGCTTCAAGGTTTCACCACCCCCCACCTGACTGTAAACAGCCCCCTCTGGTCTCCTGGCCCTGCTCTCACCCCAACTCTTCCCTGCCTTTTGGGAGCTCAGACCCACTGGGCCTCTGCTCACTGCCTCCTTCAAGAGGAGGGGTGGGCTGTCTGGGTTGAGGGATGGATGCCATCACTCTTTGATGACCCATCCCCTTACTAGGTCCCGCTCTGCTGCCCTGGTCAGGCGGGGCCAGCCTCTCCTCCACTGGGCTCATATCCTTCCCTCCTGATCGACCCTTGGGGCCTAGGTCCCAGGTGGCCCCGTGCCTCTGCCAGCTTGCTCTGCCAGACACTGCCTGATGTTCCAGTGCAGTGAGGGGCTGTGTCAGTGTGTGTGTGTGCGCGTGTGTGTGTGTACATGCCCTGCCCAAAGTCCGTCCCTCACCTTCCTTCTCTCAATAAGGGGACAAATCCTCATGTCCTCCAGCTTCCTCTTCTACCTCCCACTGTTAGGATCGCAGGGGAAGCCACACTGTCCTGTGGCCCTCGTAGGCCACCCCAAGAGCATCTCCGACCTCTCCCACAGCTTCTGCAACACAGTGCGTGCTCATCAACGCTAGTTCCTTCCAGCCCTGGCTGCACCACCCTTGTGCCTGGCACACAGTGTGGGCTTCGCTAGGTGCAGTATTTCCCAAAGGGGCTGGCTTGATGGAAGCATTGGCCTCGCCGGGCCCCACTGGTACTCCCACACCAATCCAGAAGGACCAACCTACCCTGTCCATGCACACCCCTCACCTCACCTGATGTGGCTTCATAGGACCCCACTTCATGACCCTCTTCCCAGCTCCAAGTGGCTTCGTTATGCCCAACCTCTGCCTCTGAGTTCTCAAGTCTGAGTTTTCCAGGGCCCTGGTTATTGCACCAGGACCCTGCTTTGTCCCCAAGTTGTGTGCCTGTCTCAGCCCCTTGTCCAGATCCCTGGTCTGCCATGGGGGCCCGAGCCTTGTGTCGCAGGCCTGTTGCCAGAGACTGACCTCCTGGACACCGCACTACTTGCTTACCTGTCCTCCCTGCCTGGCCCCATGTGGACTGAGGAGGAAATAGGTGAAAGGAGACCAAGAAGTGCCTGCAGTGATAGAGCTGACAAGCCCTGTGAAAGCCCCTCTGTCAGAATCAGCCTTGACCTAAGCTGTGCTTGACCCACGGCCTGGGGGCCCGTGTCAGTGCAGCCCTCTGAGCTTCTGCTGGCTGAATGGTCTCTGTTTTAACGTATATCACTCCAGGCTCTGGGAGCCATGGCTGCAGATGAAATGGGTCCCGGTGGCTGTCACACTTGGCCGGTCCTGCACGAACATCTTCCAATCTATCATGACACCTCAGCCAGCCTGCCCTTCACCTTCCCATCCACCGCCTCTCTAGAGGTTTGCTGAAGGAAGGCGTGAACTTCAGTCTGAATGTCTGCCCTGCAGCTTCTGTCAAAACCTCTGCACGAACATCTTCCAATCTATCATGACACCTCAGCCAGCCTGCCCTTCACCTTCCCATCAGCCTCTCTAGAGGTTTGCTGAAGGAAGGCGTGAACTTCAGTCTGAATGTCTGCCCTGCAGCTTCTGTCAAAACCCGCTTAGAAATGACCTGTGCACAAAGTATTCATTAATTGCAGCTCTGTTTGTAATAACAAAAGACTTTAAATTACCCAAATGTTCCTCAGGAGGAGACTGGCTAAAAAAACCATAGCACATCTGCATAGTGGAATCCTACACAACTGTAAAAATGAACGAGGATGATCAACATACTCCTAGAGAATTATCTACACAATATAGTGAAAAAAACAAGGCATAGAAGAGCGTTTATAGTATGCCACAATTTGTAAAACAATTATATACATATGCATATATATGACATGTATTTGCATATATATGCATATGTGATCTCACTGGAAGAATGCATAAGAAACTGGTTATAATGACACTTTTGGGGAGGTGAACTGGATGGCTGGGGTCAGGGGTGGGAAAGAGCATTGTCACTGTATACTTTCGTATCTTTTGAATGTCGAGTTGTGGGAATGTATCACCAATTCTAAAGATTTAAAATAGAAGAAAGTAATAGCTATTTGAGAGTGTATGACTGACCATCTATTCTCCAGGCTTCTCCAAGCTGCACCCTGCACTATCTGGTCATCAAGACACTCATACCTCAGACCGCACCATTTTAGCCTCCTGGAGTGAAGTCTTCAATGAGCATGCTCAGCCTGCCCTGGAAGCCAGCAGGAACTGCTAAAGGGGACACACCCCAATATTTGCATGGCTCTGTCCTTGAGGTCATCATCATTTTCCTGCTGGTCCCCTTTATGCAAGCCCCTGGGACACAAGTCCTCTTGCCTGAGGAACTGGACTGTGTCTTTCCATGAGGCAATGGGTGTCCAATAACCAACCTGTTTCCCTCTTTGCCCAGGCTACCAGGAAGCTCTCAGACATAATTGCTTGCCCCTCCTCACCAATGCCTACATGGTATAGGTTCTCCTTTTGAAACCCCAGCTCCTCCTCCTCCCCTAGATCCCCACTACCCGCAGATCTGACCAGAGGTGAAGGGAGCTGGGTTGGCAACCATTGTGACAAGGTCAGAGAAGGCCCATTGCGAGAGGAAAGGGGGTGGAAGGGCAGCAACAGGCTCAGGGCACAGGCAAACTGGGAAGGCTGAGAACACTACATATAACCAGGTTCTTCCAAAAGATTTCACTGATTTCTTTAGTCTGGCTCAGAGCCCAGGAGACATTTAAGCAAATTGATTATATTTTACTCATCAAGTCTGACAGAGGAAAAAGTCAGTCTAGATCAAGTTTCTCTGACTTTCTAGATGGATTTTTGAAATACCAGCTAAGGTTGCTAAAAATTCATTCGTTCATTCATTCATTCACTTGCTCACTCTTCTAAAACTAGTTTTGAAAGGCTTTTATTTTAAAAGCTCAGTTGGATTTTCCAATTTGAAAAAATCAAAGTTCAACTAGGAAGTATCTTTTGGAAAATATTTATCTCATTTTTCAGGAGAAAGAAGGTGCATTAGCCCTATTGAATTAGCAGGATCTGGTCTTTAAAGTATAAATTGCCTAATTTAACAACTGTCCTGAATGTCCACTGACCTTATCAACCTAGAACTGGGAGGCCTGGTTCAAGTTCTGACTCTGACATTTAGCAGCAAGAGCTCAGTGCCTGGCACAAAACAGACACTCAGAACATATTGAGAGTGAACTCCATCTACTTGAGCTTCATCTGCCAAATGGGGATTATGTCTCCTCTATGTAGACCACAATAACTACAGTACTATGTGGTTAAATGAAATACTAAGTGTGAAAAACTGTAATTTGAAAAGGTGCTTTATCTGAGTGAGCGGCTAGATTAGAGCTTTCACAGGATGAAAATTTGACACTCCCCACTACTGCCCCAAACCCAGAATGCGGGAAGCCCTGCAGGCCATGGGGTGTAGTTGTGGGTACACATGAGCTTGGGATGGTTTTAACGGCACAGCACTAAAGCACAGGCTTCAGTGGTGCGGTAACAAAGCTGGGATGGGAGTGCAGGGGGAACCTTTAGTGCTGCGACACTCCCCAAATTCAGGCCCCTGCTACTGCTCAGTTCTGCAGCCTCCTCCCAGCTGGCCTTCTGCCTCCAGATGGGTTTTCCTCCTGTTCCTTCTCACTCTGGAGTGGTCTTCCTAACATACAGGTCAGAGCGGCCCCTCTCCTGCTTAGAGCTCTGTGCTGGATCCCCTCTGGGCCTGGGGAAGACCCAAGCTCTGTGACACAGCACGTGGGTTTTCGGGGTGGCTTCAGCCTCCCCTGAAACCTATATGCCCTGTCCAGGCTGCAGGAGGTGCCCTCGATGGACTTTACTTTGTGCCAGCAGTGACTGAGGAGGAATTGTCGTATTGTCATTGTTTACCAGCTGTCCTCTCACTGGATGGTGAGTTCCTCCAGGGTGGGCCCTTGCCTTTGTCCCATTCTCCCAGAGCCAGGTGGGCATGGGCCTGTTTCCTAGGAGGTGCTGGTAAATCTCTATTGATTGAATGCTATCAATGGAGGGTAAACAATCTCAAGGTGACACTTCAGCCTTTAAAATCCTCTTCCTTGATAATTCTAGGGAAGCCCAATGTACAAAATGCTTCAGTGACACTTGGTCAGGGATGACAGAGTCACTGAGCCTGGCAAGGATCCTGCCCCTCTAAGCGTGAGCATGGTCTGTTCCACACACTCTCTGCCTCCTCATTAAACTCATCATGAAGGCTCCTTTGCCTTTCCCTTCAGCTACTCTGTGTGTGTGTGTGTGTGTGT
>NW_007727045.1:29271-41380 GCF_000696425.1 Galeopterus variegatus
GTGTGTGTGTGTGTGTGTGTGTGTGTGTGTTGATTAGAATTGTGTTTCAGAAAGATCGTTCCGGCTTCAGGGAGGCAAATGGACTGGGGGACACAGTACATGTAGGGAGACAGCAGATGTCACCTGTGCATTCACCCAGGACTTCTGGCACTCCGCTCTCAGGTACATGGAGTGTCTGCACTTCTTTTCTGAAAGGAAGCCAGAGACTGGCCTGGTCCAGTGAACCAGGAGTGGATCCCTTCTGGGTGAAGCTTTAAAAGCTAAAGAGAGATCTGCCCCATTCCTTCCCCTCAGCTGGGGTGACAGTGGAGGCATGTGTCAGGACAAAGCCTCTACCAGACTGTGTCCCTCCCTGAACCGTCACCATGCACAGCACCTCCTGCCAATTTGCATGAGACATAAAGCACGAGCAAGAAATAAACCTCAGTGGTGTTAATGGAGATGATGGGGTTGGCTGTTATTGTGCATAACCCAGACAGTCCTGACTGGTACACAGGAGCCCATGGCATATGTCCAAATGAGAGATGACAACAGCCTGGACCAGAGTGGTGGAGGATGAGAGGGCAGAGCTGGATGGATCTGAGAGATATTCAGGGGAAAACTGGCAGGGGTTGTGATGGTTTGTTTAGCAGGAATGAAGGATGCCCCTGCAGCAATCATCCTTCCTTTTTTAGGGGTATGCTCGCTCAGACTTTTTCAGGAACTCACAGATTCTTTGAGCTAAAATTTCCATCCTATCTTTATATCCAGGGTCAGGGCCTCAGTGCTGACTTGCTTCAAATCCACCAGAGACCTTGGTGACCTGGGTCATTGCTTCACTGAGGAACGGCCTTGTCATAAAGGTAAAAGTCGAAGCCGCAGCTGCTGCAGTTGACTGATGATCCTACTGTGTTGTGCTAGGGCTTTCCAAACAGCACCCAGTTTAACACAGATGGGGCAACTGAGGCTCAGAGAACTTGAAGATCTTCCCAAGCTAGGAGGTGGCAGAGTCGGGCTCCCTTGCTGGAAACCCATTACTGAAAATCCCTAATGCTGCCTCATTTGAGGCAGACAAACTCCTCAGTGAAGGAAGCTGGAGGCTGGAAATCAAGGCTGTGCGTTCGAGGGGCTGCACGTTCCTCTCTGAGCGGAGGATGGGGAGTGGGGGTGTCCAAGCCTTCCAGCTGCTCCCTGCACGACAGTCACCCTCACGGAAGTGTTTGGGCGTTGGCAGTGTTCTGGACCCCTCTCAAGTCCACACGTCACCAGTGCTCCTGCATAAACATCAGGGGGCTGAGTTCTGTTCTTGGCTGCGTACACATGGGCATCGGCTCCAGGCTCCCACGGATTCCAGGGAAACCGGACTGTGGGGTGTGGATGCCTTGGTGAGTTTTCCCTTGACGCTCATGGGATTCAGAGTTGCAAGGTTCCCACCCAAGCAGAAACAAATGCCGCCTTCACAAAAGTCACCGGAGCGACAGTGACATATTTTCACTTGCTGTTAGTTCTCTGTTTTTTTTCTTCATTTGTCTTGGCAGAGGATGGTAAGAAATAACAGTACCCCAGCCAAAGTCTTTATGCTATGTTTGTGATTGGAGAGCTCAGACTTTAGAGTCAGGCAGACCTGGGTTCATGTGCCAGCTTCTCCGTGGACTTGCTCTGTAACTTTGAACAAGTTACTTAGCATCTCTCAGCCTCAGTTTTGTCATCTCGAAAATGGGTTAACAGTGATAACCTCACAGGGCTGTTGGGATAATTAAGGGACATGCTGTATGTAAAACATGCATTCTAGTGCCTGGCACATAGTAAGTGCTCAAAAAACGGTATTTATTGTTATTCAGTATTTTTGGTCTAGTGTTTTGAAGCATCCTGCTACAAGATTGCATACATTTAAATCTGTATCCATAACATATCAGAGCTGAAGGGCATTGAGTAATAACTGCAGTTACGATCAAACTATTTAAAGCATTAATATAGATGAAATCTTATGTGGAAGCCAAATATACGAGTATAAAACAGTTAAAAATGGGACTGCTCTGATTGATGTGGAGGTGTGGTCCCAGGGTTCCTCAGAACAAGGCAGGAAAACCATAGATTAAGGGAGTTGAATGACTTGTCCATGGTGAGCGAGTGGGAGAGAAGATTCAAACCCCAGTTCTGTCGTGCAGCTGTGGCAAACCCTCTGGGCTTCCTGTCTTCAGTCTGTGAAGGGACAGCGACCGTACCTGCCTGGCAGTGTGGAGAAACTGAAATCCGAGTACGGATGGGCTAACAAGTGTGTCTTCCCACAGCTGGTTGCTCTTGGAGAGGAGAAAGCAGAGGTGGACAAACTAAACTGGGTTGTGATGATAGCAGGCAGACCCCAAAGGGACCTCACGTTGCTCTGCCCAGCTGGCAGTGTCCTCGCCGTACACCTGGTGGCCACAACACTTCATTCCCTGGGCTCTGGGCAACAGGGCAGCTACCAGCCAAGCCTCTGAATGTGCCCTTTCATTCACACATCCCACTTTCCTCGTGGGGCTTCATTCCTCTCTGTGATAGGTATCCTCACCACACCTGGGGAGACACTAATGCCCTTTTCTGCCCTTGAGCATCTCATACTTAACCTCCCCTCACGTTCCACTGCCTGCAAGCCTGCTCCTCCCCTGGCTTTCCCTCTCTGATGGGGCATGTAACTGCCTGGCGGCCCAAGGCAGAAACATGGACATGGGGTTCATCCTGTCCTTTCCTCTGTTATATCCAATGGGAAGGCAGGTCTTACGAACTCTACACTGGACTATCTCTTGATAAAGTCTATCCTAAACACCCCGTTTCTTCATCCTTTTAGGGCCTCCACATCTCCTGCCAGGACTCCTAGTTCCAACCCCAGACAGTCTCCTGCCTCAGCCTGCCTCCTGCTCTCCTAGAGCTTCTATCTAGTGGGGGAAATGATCATTTGCAAGCAACTAGCCAAATACATGCAGTAATCACAGACTGTGATAAGCAACATGGATGAAGAAAAGAGTGCTGTAAATGCACATGACGGTGGAAGCTGGGCTCTGCTAGCTCCCTTGGGAGGGGAACCCTCTCTTTGAGGAGGTGACTTTTAAGGCTGAGACCTGCGGGAAGAGAAGGAGCTGGCCACTTGCTGGGCAAGGTGGTGGGAGTCATTCCAGGTGGAAGAAACAGCCTCTGCCCAGGCTGTGAGATAGGAAAAGAGGAGACATATGTACGAGTGGAGGCTTGCGGCCGAGCAGGGTGAGGAGGGAGGAGAATGGGTGGGTGGGGCTGGGTTAGAGGGGTTCGGAGAAGCTGGAACTCGGTGGGTCCTCCAGGTCATGGTTGGGAATTTGAATTTTTTTCTAAAGGCAACAGGAACCACTGATACTTTCAGTGGCTTAGTTCCCTGATCTGATTTGCATTTTAAAAGATCACTCTGGCTGCTTGCTGTGTGGAGCAGGTACTGGAGTGGCGTGAGGTGGGATAAGGAGGAGGCTATTCAATAAATCAAGCAGGATACCACCGGCTTCTGAGCCAAGGCAGGGGCTGGGGAGAGAGTCTGGGGCTCTTTGGGAGGGAGAATTCCCAGCACTTGGTGATTACTGTGGGGTGAATCTCAAGGAGATCTTCCCACTCAACTAAGAACACTTTGAAGACAAAGATTAAGTTTTCTTTTTTTCTCTGTATCTGCAGGACCTAGCACAGGCCTGGCACTGAGAGCCAAAATGTTAGCTGCTTGCATAAATGATGTCAGATTTTAGTTTAGGCTTGTATGCCTATAATCTATTCCCAACACTCACCCACGGTCACCAAGCATAGGGGCAAGGAGCTGATACTTCCTTGTCTCAATCGAGTCATAATTACGAAGCCTCTTCCACCTCATTTCAGCTCTAGGGACATCTGGGGTGGGGAGATGACCACTTCACACAGTCAATCCTGGGGCTCCACACCTGCCAGGCTGAGCCTGGTCTGGAAATCATGGTGCAAACATTTCGCAGTCTGAGTTGTTGGCACCATGCATACGCCGGTGTCCCAGGGTTCTGTGTCTGAGGGATGCTGCTTTTACAGAGACCTTACTCTCCTACATTCAGGTTTGCAGTTTTCTGTTTGGCTGAGAGGCTGAATGTGCTACACCTCCAGGAGAGTATGCTCTGTGGTGATGGCAGCAAAGCTGCAGAATGAGAAACCCAGAGAATGAGAGTCTCATTTCTGCCACTGCCTTGCTGAGTGGCCACTGATGAGACTGTTTCCTCATCTGTAAAACGGGCACACTCACAGCCTCAGGGCTACTGTTGATTTGAATCCCCCAGGCCAATCAGTAATGTGTCCTGTAAATGTGGACCTGGAGTGGGGCTTTGTCTTGTCTCCAGGGAAAGGCACCAGTTGGTGGACAACGGGCACTAAGTGGCCTCAGATTCTGGAGCTTCTGCCCACATCAGCTTCTGAGGTTATGGTTGCAATGATGTGTCTGTGTCCCTTCTGTTCTAAGTGAATCAGGAATCTGATGTCCACATTTTGACCTCTTCTGGCTGGGGGGAGATTGGGAGTGCTGGGGTTAGTTTGGCCATGTGCCCTACTGAGAAGCTGGGGCTGGAAGCTTTATTTCAGAGAGCTTGGAACGAGGGTGGGAAAAGCCAGTGTGGGTTGACTCCATGCCAAAGCAGGATATGGAACACCAAGGGCCAACTTCTAGGGAAGCTGAACCCAGGCCCTAAATCCATGGCACCCAGGCCTTTGGTGTGTGGGCTACAGGGTCAGGAGGAGAGGAGGTCAGGACTGACTAAGCAGGGCCCGGGCCAGGGAGGTGCCTTGCAGCTCTCGAGGGACACGGGGAGCACGGCTCTACCAGTCACCTTCATGAGGCCTTGGGATCCCCAGCCAGAGCTCCAGGACACTGGGGCTGTATCAGATGCAGTCAGACCAGTCTGGATGCAGCCAGATGAGACTGTATCATGTCAGGATGGGCCTGCAGCTCTGTGCCTGGGGTCCCAGAGCATCCTGAACATCCTGCTGTTAGAGCATCTTCACAGGGTGAGGTGCTCACCCTTCTCTGTGTTTACCTTCCCCAGGGACCCAGGGCCTGTGATGATCTGTTTCTTAGGCCCAGACACAGCATAGGGCACAGCGCCCAGCTGGTCTTCATGACATAAAATATGGAGTGAACACAGGACACACCAAGTCCAGTTCAATAAGCATTTCCTGGGCATCTACTATGTGCTTGGTCCCTGACCCTGTCCCTGTCTCTGGGGTTTCCCAGCGGAGACTTGGTTTCCATTCCTTCAGAAACCATCCCTGGCCCTTCAAAGAGGAAGCTGTCTTCTTGGACCTGAGTGAAAATGATGTCCTACTAAAACCAATTCTTCACTAGATACGGTCTAGTCCCATCAAACCGACAGCTTCCTTGAGGCCTCTTAACTCAGGCACTCCGTCACGTGCCCAGCAGGTTTCGAGTCAAGACTTCCTGTGGGCTCAACCCTGGTCACAGAATGGTCTAGAGCCATGTCTCTGTGACACACCAGGCTCTGTGGCTTATGCCACTGGGTACTCAAGTGAAAGAGAAACATGGAGCAGCTGGTGGGCCATCAATTTTACTCAAACATTTAGAAAGGAAAAAATTAAGAATTTTTGTACACATGTATAGGCCAAAGGAGCAGGATCTACTTTTCCACATGAGTCAAACTTGCTCTAGAGTCAATGGAATATACATATAAGGGTATGAGATGAAGCATAAGTCTTTAACCAAAGTTTGTGCCTGAGTGGACTCTCAACCTTATTCTGTCCTCTTGAGCCAGGAGGGCTACTCTTCTGAGCATACTTGAGGACCTCTGACTGGTGGTGCTCTGAAGAAATGGCTCTGAACATGTGTGCGTATCGTCAACTGATTTTGCACTCCTGTCCCTCCCATGATCTGCCACTAGCATGATTCACCTCTTTTCCTATCTCACAGCCTGGGCAGAGGCTGTTTCTTCCCTCTGGAAAAACTCCCACCACCTTGCCCACCTTGCCTGAGCCAAGGGTTGGATGATTTGGAATCAATGTAGGATCTCATTTTCAGGAATTCTTAGACACTGGGTGAATTCTAGGTTTGATTCTGCCACTGACTTACTCTGTGATATTGGGTAACTTCTTTCCCTTTTCTGGTCCTCAGTTTCTCTCTCTGTAAAATGGGGATGATGGGCTGTACAATCTCTGTTGTCCCTTTCAGTTTTAATATCCAGTGACTTAAATAACCCTTCCCAGGTGAGTATAACTCACATTCAACTAAGATTTATGTAGGTCCAACTAAAATATATCGCGAGTATTCTTTCACATATGTTATTTAATTTAGTGTTCTCAAAACCCTGGCAAGATCGGTGTTATTATCTCCATTTTGTATATTACAAAACGGAGGCTCAGAGAAGTTTAGCGTGTTAACTGAGGTCACATGGCCAGGAAGTCCTAGAGCTGGGATTCAGTCTGGGCCTGCCAGTCTTCATGTCCAGGGGCTGAGAACAGACCCTATGAGCCCACACCAACTTTGCTTTCCCACCTCTCTCTCCCTGACTGCCCAGGAGCTTGGCTCTGGACTCTGGTATAGGGGACTACAGGATGGAGGGGTTCTGGCTGGGGCTTGGGCTGCAGGCCACTGGTTGTACAGGTGGACTTGACTGGAGAGGGGCAGGTTATCAAGGGCCGAGAGAAGTCTCTGGCCCAGCCAGGGTGTGACTCTCCTGGGTGACACTCCAGGCTCCATTTGGACTTTAGCTTAAGGATCTATCTGACCTTTCCCATGCTTTGCTATCTGGGAGTCCCTGCCTGACGTGTGGCTTGTCACCCCCAGAGACTCACCCTCAAAATTTCATGTCCACACTTCCCAGTCCCCAGAAATCATCTCTGAACACCCATGGGCTGAGGGCAAGGAAGAAAGAAATATGCTGGAGAGATCGAGCTCAGATCTCTGTCTTGACAATTAGGAGGGAGATTTCAAGCCACGCTTTCATTTCCGCCAATTTGGTCACTACCGGTGAGCATGCAGCAATGGCTTTTGAGATCTCTGTTGTCTGCTCAGAACCTTGGGGTGGCCTCAACACCTGGTAGGATGACATTGGGCAAATGCATTTCTTTCTCTGGGTTTCAGTGTCCCCATCTAGGAAATAACCACCTGGCTGGGCGCCATGGATGCCAGTTCCCTCCCGCCGGTGACATTTTAGGATCCACTATCATTTACTTCACCTTCCCAGAGGCAGGGGGCCGGACCAGACACCTTTGGAGAGCGCATCGAGCTTAAAGGTTGTTCTCTCTCACCTTCTGGGTGTTCCCACTCGGCGGCTGCAGGTGCCTCTCCTCCCTCCACGCCAAAGGCGCACCCCAACCTGGCCCAGGCCCCGGGCGGATCCAGGCCCGGCCCTTTAGCCTTGCAGCAGGAAACGCTAGCGCAGCGCTATAGCCGCGACTGCGGCGGCGACGGCGCAGGGGGCGGGGGAGGAGAGAAGCGCCCACTTGTTCCGCTGTCTCCGCAGCAGTCCTGGCGCTAGCCCCGGAGCGTCCGAGCGGTTCTTGGAGCTCCTGGGTTTGTTGCACCGGCCAGGGGTCGGGCTGGGCACCCCACCACCGCTCGATGGCACTGAACCGACCCTGCGGCCCCGCGCCCGCCAACTCGGCGGAGCTAGCGCAGGCTGCTCCTCGCCCCCGTCTGCATGAGGCAGGGGTCGGCGGCGCTCCGACGCCTCCATCTCGCCCTTCCCATGCCTAAGCGCGGGGACTTAACCTCCTCAGTCTGGGGCAGACCACTGGGGCTATCAGGGCTGGGGGAAAGCAGGGTGGGAGCACCATTTTCGGCTGGACGTGGGTCCAGATTCATCGTCTCTGCTTGGCCTTTCGCACCCCATGGCCCTGCGCATCGCCGGGTCTCGGCCCCTCTGTCCCCGCCTCCCACGGGGCTCGCCGGGCGAAGAGCAGCCGCAGCCCACACCTACTACCCGCCCGCAGAGCCTGCCCTCTCTGCCGGCTGCAGGGTCACCCGCCCGGCTTGGGCCAAACTTCCCCTCCCGCTGAGGGCTCCGAGAGCGCGCCAGGTGCCTAGAGCAGAGGGACCAAAGTTCGGGCGCTATCGGCCGGCCGGAGGCCCTGAACCCCGGGGGCCGCGGCGGGGCGCGGGGAGGTCAGGACGCCGCGCTCGCCTCACCTGTTTCTCCAGCGGCTCCTTGGCTGAGAGCGTCGGCTTGGGGGAGGGCGCGCGGTCGCAGACGCAGCCCTCCAGCAGGTAGAGCCCCGAGGGCCGCGAGCTCGAGTCGCTCTCGAAGTAGAAGAGCAGGTTCTGCAGCAGCGCGAACCACTTGGTTTGCCATTTTGTGTTGTCCGAACTCCGCTTGCTCAGGTAGCCTTTGCGCGTGCCGTCTTTGCGCGCCAGCAGTCCCAGGGACGCAACGTGGCCATCGTTCAGCCGGATCCCCTTCTGCATGGTGCTCGGAGGCCAGCGAGACCCCACGCGCTTACATCTTCTCCGTGCGGCACCCAGCAGCCCCCCGTCCGTGCGCGCCGCGCGCTGCCTCTCTCTGGCGCTCGCTCCCTCCCTCTTCCCTCTCCCCTCCCCCCCGCAATATCTACACTCCGGGATCTGGCGCCGAGCCGCAGCTTCTTGAATCCAGATGTACCATTCCCCGCTGGAACCTCTTCTCTTCTCCGCAGAGTCCCGGGGCCCGGGAGATTCCGCCCGACCCTCCCCCGGCGGCGGGCAAACTGAGGGACAGACGATCTGCGCGCTGGCGAGGGGCAGGCGGAGTCATGTGACGCCGATCCCTCGAAGAGCCCGTCTCAGCAGCGCGGACAGGGACACACGCACGCAGCTCAGCCAAGGCGCAGAGCCGCGCGCAGGCTGCACCTTGGCGCCTCCTCCCCCTCCCCGGACACACACAAGCACGGGCACACGCACAAACCCTGTCCTCCCTCCCCTGGTCTCCCCTTCTCCCCTTCAGGTGTTAAAAAGCCAATCAGATCAAATTTCGTTTAACCCCGGGGCTCGCCATCCCGGGAGTTTGCGTCTTTGCGCCCCACCGCGGCGCACTGTTGACCTGGGGTTAAGTCCTAGTTGTCATTTTCTCCTCCAGGGGCTCCCCCCGGTACTTTATTTTTCTGATTCGAGGTAGATGGAGGAAGGTGGATGGCGAAATAGATCTGAAAGAGCTTCCAGTCCTAGTCTTGTCATAATCGGCGGGGTCACATTCATTTCAGCATTCAGCCCCACTCCCGGCGCCTTCCCTAGCGACCTGAGGACGACACAGGGGGTGAGATGAGGAGGAGGGAGGTGAGCGTTTATTTTATTTTATTTTATTTTGAGCGTTGCCATAATTACCGGCGCCACCCCCTGCGCCCTGAGGTCTGGCTGGCGAGCCGCTGCTGGGAGTTTTCTGCAAATACCCCCCAAAGCCCGAAGGCGGGCTTCAAACGCAGGCGCCAGGGACCATGGGAGCCTTCAAATAGCTGCGCTGGCGCAATGATACCTTAATGATAGATTTTCCGTTCTTATTTTTAGCTCCCATTCGCCTACACAGTTACACGGCATTTATCCGAGAACGTCACAGCGCCCGCATGCTGCACCGGGAGGGCGCGCGGGCCGCCGGGCGAGCCGGGAGCTGGAGCGGGGAGCGCGCACCGCCGTCTGCCGCAGAGGGCAGCGGCCTCGCTCGCTCCGACCGGGAGCGGCGCCCGGCCCGGCCAGTTTGCAGCGGCGATGGGCTCCCGCGCAGCCCTTGAGAGGAAGGAAGGACACCATCTTTCCGCACGGAACCTGTGGGCGCCACTCTCCGAGACACACACCCCCACCCCCACCCACCCTGATATGGGGTGCTAGGGAATCAGGTGGCCCTGGGTAGGTCAAGGAGAATCCACGGAGAGACTCCGCTGTGGAGGAATGGAGCTGCCCTGTCCTGGGCGCTGTGGCGCGAGCCTGTGTTCCTCGGGTGGGGAAGAGAGGGACTGGCCATGTTAACCTTAATCCTCCCTCTCACTACCCTGACTCCGGACACGGGGACTCTTTCTAACGACCCGGTGATGCTGATTTCTCTTCACAAATAATGAAAAGAAAGAAAGGAGATGGATAAGCCTTTTCATTCAGTCTTGATTTTCTCCAAAAGGGACTCTACACTGTGATCACACGGTGACCACCTTTACTTCTCTTTTGCCCTCTTTATGGAAGCAGAATTTCCAGGATAGGGGGACAGGGTGAGTCTTAATCTAGGCTCTCTTCATGTAAGCTCTTTTATTAGGAAGCCTATTACAGAGGCCAAAAAAACTTCAGGGAAGGGACACTGTGGTAAGTGCTTTAGATCAATTAAGCCATTTAATCTTCATGCAACACTGTGGAATAGTGCCCCCCCCCATCAGCTCCATTGTACAGATGGGGGAAACTGAGACATGAAGGGGTTGAGTGACTTGCTCAGGGTCACTTAGCAAGGAAGTGGCAGAGGTTGGATTTGAACTGGGCAGTCTCCCTGAGCTCTTTGTAGAGCTGAGTGGATGGTCACTGAGTTGCAGGGAGGTTGGCTTTTCTCTTTAAGAGCGGGCAGGATAGTCAGAGAGCAGATCTCCCAGACCAGAACCAAGGTTAGACCTGTATGGATGTAGCTACGGCAGACAGACCTATGGTACAGGGGTTCTGAATCTGGGCTGCACTTTGGAATCATCTGGGGCATTTAACAAGCACCCACAAAAGATCATGGATGGTCTATACACTGTCATGAGTAATTTTAATGTGCAATGAAGTTGGAGAACCCCTAATGTATGGTAGAATCAGTGATGTGCACAGAATCACCTGGGCATCTTGTTAAAATTATCATTCAGTGTATCTGGGGCAGGGCCTGAGAATCTGTGCTCCCTGGTGATGCAACACTGCTGTTCTGCAGACCACACTTTGAAGGTTTGGAGCACTCAGGAGGTGGGAGGGATTGGGATTCATCCATCTACTTATTCACATACATCTCATTCCACCAGTGTTCATTTAGCCCCTAGTCTGTTTCAGGCATGAGCTGGGCCACTGTCGATACAGTGACAAACAAAACCAAGTCCCTGCCTTGTGGAGCTTAGACCAGCCTGAGGGTTTCTTCTCTATGCAGCCCTTAGTGTAGCAGGAGGAAAACCATCTTCCCCTGGGTCTGGGGAAGAGATTCTGATCAGAGGTACACATGAAGAAAAGAACTGAACCCACTCCAGTGGGTCTCAACCCCGCTGCACTTTAGAACCACTTGGAGAGATTTAAAAAATCTCTGTGCTCAGGCTGCATCCCAGGCCAGTTAAGTGAGAACCTCTTAGGGTGGGACCCGGGCATCCGTACTTTTGAAAGCTCCCCAGGTGATTGCAGCGTGCAGCCATGGTTGAGAATCACTGGTCTGAAGCTTGGGCCAAGGAAATCCCCTCTTGACCCCCTCCTCCCCCTGCTGGCATTGGGGAGGCTGAGCACCCCCTCTTGCCAGTCTTAGAGGTATGGGATGCCTAGGGGACCAGGCCATGCTGGAAGGCTTGGCTTGGCTCAAAGTCTCCATGTCAGAGAAAGGAGGTGGCGGCAGCTCTGGCACTTTGATTACTCCCAACTGAGCTCCTTGCATATTGATCTCTCTCTGGTCTCCATAGGCCAAAACCTGAGTAGAACCTGTGGTTGGCCCCTCTGTGGTCATTTGCTCGATTCCAGTCAGAGTTCAGGGCCCCTGGAAGGCACTCAGGGGAGTTGGCTAAGGAGATGTGGTTTACCAGGCTGACCCCAGCTTGGGCTGGGGTGGGGGTGCCAGGGAGGGGGTAGGCATGACTTGCCGTAGCTGGCGCAAGTGGACACGTCTAGCTATGGCATGCACTGTTCCAGCCTGAGGCTGACCTTCTCCAAAGGTGGAGAGACGTCCACAGGAGCAGTATAAGTACATCTGGGCTTTGCCTTGTTTCATCCTCTCAAGAAGGCTTTTGGACAAGGGCAAATAACCTCATTGCACAGATGGAGAAACTGATGCCCAGACAGTGGAAACAACATGCCCAGACTTTTACAAGGAGGGGCTGAGGTGGGGTTTTCTTTTCTTTTTTTTCTTTCTTAATTTTATTTTGTCGATATACAATGAGGTTGAGTATTGTGGCCCATTATCTAAACCCCCCTCCCTCCTCCCTCTCCCCCTCCCTCCTCCCTCTCCCCCCT
>NW_007727045.1:41996-44391 GCF_000696425.1 Galeopterus variegatus
TATTCCATTGTGTAGATATACCACAGTTTCCATATCTACTCATCTGATGATGGATATTTGGGCTGGTTCCAACTCTTGGCTATTGTGCAGAGTGCTGCGATGAACATTGGGGAACAGGTATACCTTCGACTTGATGATTTCCATTCCTTTGGATATATTCCCAGCAGTGGGATAGCTGGATCATATGGCAGATCTATCTGCAATTGTTTGAGGAATCTCCATACCATTTTCCATAGAGGCTGCACCATTTTGCAGTCCCCGAGGTGGGGTTTTCTGACTACTCATCCAGGGCTCATCCCAGAGGAACCGGCTCCCTGGGTTTCTCACCTTACAGACCTGAGATCTCTGTAGATAAGGAACCAAGAAGAATACTTGAGGAATATTTTGGTGGGTTTGATCTCTGCATTTAGAAATGGTTAGCTAATGACAGGGACATCACTCAGTTCCAAATCCTGCTAAGTCTTCATGGGGGATTTCTACTGGGCTTTGGACTGGAGCTCCACTTGTTGAGATGGGTGTCCCATGGGCTGACTGGACTTTTGGCCCCAGCTAGTGAGGACTTCTGGAGTGTGTGTGTGTGTGTGTGTGTGTGTGTGTGTGTGTAATATTTAGTTAGAGAAACTTTGCTCTTTCAGCAACATATTTCAAAAGAAAAATGTGGCTTCCAGGCTACTTAAAAAAATGAAGGCTTAAATATATGGAACCAGAAGTGTTTCTAGAAATGGCAGTTTTCCGCATGGAGGTTTACTGCTCCAACTTTGGGCTCAGTAGGTCAGCTTCACCCATGCACCTGAATGCAGACATCTTGACTTTCTAGCTAATGAAAATAGCTATATTACTCTATTTGATTATAAAAATGAGGCTCTAGGTAAAAAAAAATTAAGACAATATAGTAAATAAAGAGATAACACTTCCAGTGATTTTTTTTGTATATAATCTTCTTAGCTTTTTTCCATGTAAATATACTTACCAAAATAGCTTTCTCTAAAACATGATACTTTATAATCTCAAGCTCTCTCTTTACTTAATAGTATGAGGGGACTTTTTTTTCATATTACTACAAATTTAATTAACCGATTCTTTATGATTGGGCATTAGGTTGTTGTTTTGGAAATAATGCTGCCATTAATATTTTTGTATATGTACTTGCCCCTCTTAGGCTGAATTCCTTAAAAATAGCATTTCTGGGCTAAAGGGAGGTACATTTTAAACATTGGTACGTACTACTTGATTTCCAGAGAGCTTTTACTCTTTTACATGGCCACCAATGGTGGATGAGACTGGCCATTTACATGTTAACCATTTTTAAGTGTACAGGTTGGTGGTATTAAAAACATTCAAAATGTGGTGAAGGCAGCACCACCATCCATCTCCAGAACTCTTTTCCTCTAGCAAAACTGAAACTCCATGTCTATTAAACAGTAACTCCCCACTCCCCGCTCTCCCCAGGCCCTGGCAACCCCCATTCTGCTTTCTGTCTCTAAGATTTTGACTACCTTAGTTCCTGATGCATATAGTCTTTATATTTTTGCGACTGGCTTATTTCAGTTTTTGTACTTGTCTTTTAATCCTATGTAGCTATATATACTTATTGTGACTACCTTAGTTCCTGATGCATATAGTCTTTATATTTTTGCGACTGGCTTATTTCAGTTTTTTTACTTGTCTTTTAATCCTATGTAGCTATATATACTTATTGTATATGTCCTTCTATGGATTGTAACAGATTTTAAATTTGAGTGTAAAATTTCTCCTTTTCTTTATAGTTTCTGATTTTAGACCTCTCTCCTTGTGCCAGCTCCTTCAAGTTGAATCATATTTACCCATATTTTCTTTTTTTATAGTTTCATTTTTTCCAATCATAATTTAATTTAATTTTTTTATTGATTATACATATTTGTGGGGTACACAATCAAATATCAATATAGGTGTATAATATGTGGTGGTCAAATCAGGATAATAAGTATACTCATGTTTACAAAACATAATCAGACTTTGTGACCCTTAACTCGTTTCTCGCCAGTCCCCTCCCCCTCCCCCATTCCACTTCTAATAACCTCAGTTCTGTTCTCTCTTTAAAAAAAAAGTTTAACATATTATTGTGATTGTTTCTCTTTCTTTCTTTTATTCCTTCTTTCCTTCTTACTTTCTTCCTTTTCTTTCTTTATTTTAGCTCCCACTTATGAGTGAGGACATGTGGTATTTCTCCTTCTGTGCCTGGCTTATTTCACTTAACATAATTTTCTCTAAGTTTATCCATCCTTATGACCCAGCAATCCCATTGCTGGGTATATACTCAAAGGAATGAAAATCATCATATAGAAGAGATACTGGCTCTCCCATGTTTATTGCAGCTCTATTTACAATAGCCAAGAGTTGGAATCAACCTAAATGT
>NW_007727045.1:44491-45247 GCF_000696425.1 Galeopterus variegatus
GCTCCCAAGTGCCACACTCTACCGAGTGCGCCACCGGGCCGGCCCCCAACATCACTTATTTGAATAACCCTAACTACCACTAATATGAAGTAACATCTTTATCCTATACCAAATTCTTGTCTATACTTGGGACTGTTTCCAGATTCTACTTTTTGTCCCACTGTTCTGTCCATCTGTTTTTATACCAATGACACATGATTTTATTTCTTATTGCTTTATCATTCATTTTGAAATCTGATAGTGCAAAAACATCCTCATTACTTTTCTTTCTTTTACAATGTTCCTAAATATTCTTGTGTATTTACTCTTCAAGATTGATTTAGTAATTATTTTGCCAAATATCAAAAAAGTCTCAGTGAGATTTTGAATGGAATTACATTGAAAATATTTATTAGTTTAGGAAGAATTAATACTTTAGTAATGTTTTGTCTTCTTATTCAAGAAAAAAGTGCATTACTCCAATTTTTGTCCTTTAAAACATTTTGGTAGCATTTTATACTTTATATATGTCTTGCACATTTCTTGTCTAATTTACTTTGGGATATTTAATATTTATATTTATATCAGAAATGGTATTTTTCCTATTTTTAAAAAGCTGAACATTGTTGATATATAAGAAAGCTATTGCTATTTATATATTTATTTTTAAAGCTGCTATTGTTATGAATTCTTGATTTAAAAATTTTAATTTATCTATTGAAATTTGCCAGACAACTAGAATACATTAATACATTTTCCAATATCTAGGCATTCTTG
>NW_007727045.1:45523-49551 GCF_000696425.1 Galeopterus variegatus
CATTGTTGATATATAAGAAAGCTATTGCTATTTATATATTTATTTTTAAAGCTGCTATTGTTCTGAATTCTTGATTTAAAAATTTTAATTTATCTATTGAAATTTGCCAGACAACTAGAATACATTAATACATTTTCCAATATCTAGGCATTCTTGTATTTCTTAGACAAACCTCACTTAGCGATGCAAAATTTTTACATTATCATTGATTTATTTAGTTTGTCTCTTCTCAAGTCAATCTTGGTAATTAAGCATTTCCAAGATCATTCATTTACATTTCCCAGTTTATTACATAGATTTACCTAACATTCTCTTACAATTCTTCTAAATTTCTCCATCTGTGTTACTTTTCCTTTTTAGGTGCTGATTTTGTGTGTTTATATTATCTGTTTTTTATTATAAGGTTTTAGTTGTATTGATATTATTAAGACTTTCAATTTATTTGTCAATTCTACTCTTTTTCTAGCTCATTAATATACACCTACCTCTTTATTAAATTCTTTCTTTTCTTTAGATTTGTTTTGTTGTTTTCCCCCAAACTTCTTGAATGCTTAATTAGTTTATTTACATTATTTCTTATTTAGTAGCAATAGTGTTTAAGACTAAATCTTTTCTTGTAGGTGCAGATTTTTTCCCCAAATACAATAGGATTTCTATATAAATTTCTGATTACTGCTATATTAAAATAGTCTGAAATTAATTAATCCTTTAGGTGGATAGTTATCAAAGTTTAACTGAATACTTTTTGAATTCCTAACTAGATTTTTTTGTCTGCTTTTTCTTATTTCTAGTTCTATTGTATTGTGCTCAGAGAATGTGGTCTGTATTATTTCTACATTTTGAAATTTGTTCCTGTTTTTGTTGTGTCCTATATGTGATCAATTTTGCCTATATATGATCAATTCTGTGGTTGTTGCATGGACTCTGGGAAAGAAGACACACATTCTGTTCACAGGATATGGACTTTGACATGTATGTAATAGCTCAGTCTAATACATTACATATTCAGGAACAAATCTCTAATACTGATCTCTGTCCAGGGCAGCTGGCAGCTGTGTACAGAAGCTGCAGATATTTGTATGGTCATGAGCACCGGGACTGGGGAGAGCTCATGTTCTCTTCTAACACGGTCCAGTGTCTCTGTGGCTCAGGGACTTGCTTAAAAACTGAGCTCAACAGCAGACCAGGAAGCAAACATAAAGGGCCCCTGAATAGCTATAAGGAACACCACAGTGTCACAAGTTACAATTTTACCAGATGCTATTGTCTGAATATTGGTGTCCCCTCAAAATTTATATGTTGAAACCTAATACCCAATGTGATAGTATTAAGAGGTGGGGTCTTTGGGAAGTGAGTAAGTCATGAGGCCTCCACCCTCATGAATGTGATCAGTGCCCTTATAAAAAAAAAAAAAAAAAGCTCAAGGGCCGGCCTGTGGCTCACTTGGGAGAGTGTGGTGCTGACAACACCAAGTCAAGGGTTAAGATCCCCTTACCTGTCATCTTTTTTTTAAAAAAAAAAGCTCAAGGGCCGGCCTGTGGCTCACTTGGGAGAGTGTGGTGCTGACAACACCAAGTCAAGGGTTAAGATCCCCTTACCTGTCATCTTTTTTTTAAAAAAAAAAGCTCAAGGGCCGGCCTGTGGCTCACTTGGGAGAGTGTGGTGCTGACAACACCAAGTCAAGGGTTAAGATCCCCTTACCTGTCATCTTTTTTTTAAAAAAAAAAGCTCAAGGGCCGGCCTGTGGCTCACTTGGGAGAGTGTGGTGCTGACAACACCAAGTCAAGGGTTAAGATCCCCTTACCTGTCATCTTTTTTTTAAAAAAAAAAGCTCAAGTGAGCTCCCTTATCTGTTCTACCATGTGAAGGTGCAGCAAGAAGGTGCCATCTTTGAAGCAAGCAGCAAGCCCTCACCAGACACCAAATCTGCTGGTGCTTGATCTTGGACTTCCCAGTCTCCAGAATTGTGGGCAATAAATTTTCATTGTTTATAAATTACCCAGTCTAAGGTTTCTTGTTATAGGAGCAGACTAAGATGCCAGAACAGACTGACACCAGAGTCAAGCCCCCAGCACCTAGTTCATCTCATCAGCATTTACATTGTACAGTGCCTTCTAGAGAACTTGGTGATTAGAGTTCCTAACCCATTGAAGATTGGGAACAAAAATTCACAGATGAGGGAGCCAAGCGTAGGGTTGACAACAAATGAAGAAAAACAGATCTAAGTCCTTGATGAGCATAGACAATGGAGTATAGTGCAGTAGTGCAGTCACCAGTGTAATGGCTATGTGCTGGACAGCTCCCACTTCACTCCAGTCTTGCTCTCCACTCTCCTCCACTCTGCTCTGTGCCCTGGGAGGCTGGGTATCAGCCTCTGGTCTCAATAGCATCAAGGGCTTCTGGGTGGTTTTGGCTCAAGAGAAGCATTTTCCTTTCTTTCCAGGAGAGGAGAGTGAGGTTGGTGTTGCCTCCCTCCCGCCAGGGCCTGGTCCACGCAGCTCTGTCCCTAGGTTTCCACTGACTGCTCCACAGCTGGGGGAGGTACTTCCTCCAGGGCAGTGAACTGGCTCTGGTGGTCTCCCTACTCCCATCCCAAACCTTTGTAAATAGTCCATTTGTTACACTCCCCTCTCAAATTACCCAGTTTGAGTGTTTCATCTGTCTCCTGCTGAACCCTAACTGAAACAGAACTGGTAGGGAACTTGGGAATTATTCAGTCTAACCTCTCCATCATTTGATTGGGAAATTGACATACTCAGGGTCACATAGAAAGTTCATGGCTGGCTAGAACTAGAATCCAGGAACCTGGAGTCTTAGTTTGCCATTCTTGTCTCGCCGGTGTTCTCTCTTTGGATCAAATTCTGTTACATACAGAGGGCAAGGACCGATTTACAGACATGGAAAAATATAAAAAATAAGTCAAACATCTACCACCCCCTTCACTGGAATCAGGCCCAGTTAATCCAATCTTTTGAATCATTTTAGGGGAGTGGGAGTGGAAAAAAGGCTCTGCTTCTCATTGACATTCAATATTCTTTTTTTCTTATCTGTATTTTCTACTTTTTTGTAATAAAAGGTGACCAGAGTAAAGAAATAAGACAAGGACTTGCAAAGAATTTTGAGGAATGCTTTCAGTGAAAAACTTCTGGTGCTTAAAAGAGTAAGCAAATATTCAGCTACTTAGTGTGTTTATTTATCCATAATGGCACAGTTCTGGAGAGTTCTAGAGTGTCCTGGAGAAGAGTTTTTGCTGTGTTATTAGATGAGGAATTGTGGGTCTCAGGTCCTATACTGATTCCTTGTGAATAGGTTTGTTGCAGAGACCAAAATAGGAGAGGTGTTTAAGAAATTAAATTCAGAGTTTTTAAAAATCAATATATTATTAGGTATATTATATTTCAGTATTTTAAATAAAAGAAAAGATCAATAAGGGGTTTCTTGTTACAATTGAGGTGTCCACAGTGGAGAATCAATTAATAAGTATTTTTTCAGAATGTCCCACTCTTCTGACCCTTGTACGTTGCATAACTCCTTGAATACATGGGAAAGGAGGAAGGGCCTTTTCTGATAGCCCAAATGAACTGGAAATGAACCCTCAGGTCAGCTTCAAGGTCTTGGTTGTTAATAGGCTGAACTCTGTAACAAATGAATCCAAAAGTTCTTGGCTTACAGAAGTGGAAGTTTATATATCTGATTCATTATAGTCCAGGGTATTTGGGTGAGCATCTCTCCACACAGTGATTCAGGGATCCAGGCTTCTTCCATCTGCAGGTTCTGCTCTTCCCTGGGGGACTTGTTCTAGTCTGCACAAGCCAGATCCTAATCACAGGAGGGGAAAAGAGTGTGGAGGAGGCAAACCCACTTTCATAAAGCTCCTGTCTCAGAAGTGGTGCATATTACTTCTGCTCATATTCTGTAATGGAAACGTAACTTTAACACTTGCACAATTTACCAATGCCTGTATGATTTTTAACCTGCACAAATTATTCCTGTAAGCACTTACTAAAAAAGCGGGGAAACATATCTAA
>NW_007727045.1:50440-55394 GCF_000696425.1 Galeopterus variegatus
AATTGCAGCGATCTCTTGTCTTGTGGTCTCTGTGAGGCGAGTCACTCCGGTGTGTAGGATTTGTGCTTGGTGCACGGGTCTTACAATTCCACTGGTGAGAGTCAGTCATCTGGATACCTGTAACTGCAGGAGAGGTTGGGAAATATAGACTGGGAAGAAGAAGATAACAGGTTTGGATGGAAACGGAGTCTCAGAGAGATGAAAGAAAGTGCCCAGGGTCACGCAATTTGTACAGGGCAGGGTTGATTCATGTGATTCTATGGCCCGTGCACTACATCACACTGCTTCCCAAGAACCCAGATAACCAAGGGAGAGAAGACTGCACCTTCCATCTGCAGAGTGGTTCGTGGCTTATGAGGAGCTGTCAAAGTCACCATTTCATTTGCTTCTCTTGGTTAACTTCTCTCCTCCACCTCACTTTCCTGGTCTCTACTAACTCCAGCTCTCCATGGCTGGGCACGAAGATGCCCCACCTTTTACTATTGCTCTACTTTCGTTCCTGAGTGACTCCTGCACATGTTGGTTCTGACTCTGAAGGGGTGGACATTGAGCCTGCTTCCCATTTAGCCAAATTCTGGTCCCCTGTATGGTTCTTCAAGTGGCTGCTTGCCCCATAGCAGGGCCTGATGCTCTGACGGGGCTTTCTGGCCTGTTTCTGAGCTTACATCCTTCCTGAAGCCCCTGCACAGGTTCTGCAGCTTCCTCTCAGCTCCAACTTCCTCTCCTCCAAGAATTTCGCAGGCTTTGATTCTCTTGGAGGCTCGGGGTATGTCTGGAACTCATCAGCCTCATTCTCCTGGGACTGGAGTCAGGGGCCTTTTTCCTTCCAGATTCCCCATCTCTGGCTGGACCCCACGTTGGGGCCTCCACCACCTCCTAGGGACCCTTGGTGTTGAGCGTGTGGTCTCTGTGACCTGTTTTTTCATTCTGCAGGTTGCCTAGCCTGGATCTAGCTTTTCCCCCTTTGATCTGCTGTGAATTAGTGGCCATGCCTGTTGAACTCTGGGATGCAACAGTCCCCCTTGAGATTGGCATAAACAGTACAATTGTTACTACCTCTCCTAATTTTTACAGGTGAGGAAAAGATGGCTGAAAAGGTTAAGTGATTTTCCTAAGGATACATAGCTTTTCCATGACACAACCAAGACTTGGATGTGCACAGGGCGTTAGACTGGGAAGGGACTGTGGACGTCATTTAGTCTAACCACTCCACACCCCCTTCATTCATCCCAACCTCTCATAAGGAGGAGAACCTGAGGTTGCCACGTTAGCTGGAGCCACAGCAGAACTGGAAGACCAATTTCTTCAGCATCTTTCTGTGACATCTTGCTGCTTCAAAAGCTGTTAGAGGGTCGGGGCCGGCCCGGTGGCGCACTGCTACAGTGCGCCGCTTGGGGGCGTGGTGGCGCTCCCGCCGAGGGTTCGGATCCCACATACAGACCGGTTCCCGCTCACTGGCTGAGCGAGATGCGGGAGCAACACCGAGGGTTGCGATCCCGTTGCCGGTCCCCAGTCCAGTATGGGCACGACACTGAGGGTTGCGATCCGTTGCCGGTCACGAAAAAAAGACAAAAAGGAAAAAAAAAAAAGCTGTTAGAGGGTCCTTGTCTCACTGCAGAATTTTCCTCTGAAAAGCTCATGATGCCCAACACATCAGGAGAAGCCAGTGCTGTGTGTGCCAAAGACATTGCCTTATTTCTTCCTATCCAATGAGAGCAAGCCCTCAAATCCCACCTGAGCATCAGACAAAATCCAACCCTTGATCTTTTTTATAAACTGTTTTTTTATCTTGTAAATTTACAATTTATAATTGTGTAAATTTATGGGGTACAAAGTGATGCATCCAATGAGAGCAAGCCCTCAAATCCCACCTGAGCATCAGACAAAATCCAACCCTTGATCTTTTTTATAAACTTTTTTTTATCTTGTAAATTTACAATTTATAATTGTGTAAATTTATGGGGTACAAAGTGATGCTATCACTTATGAATACAGTGTGGGATGATTAAATCAAGCTGGCTATCACTTATGAATACAGTGTGGGATGATTAAATCAAGCTGGTTAACATATTCATCACTTAAAATACTTAACATTTTTTGTGGTGAGAACATTTGAACTTTACTCTCTTGGCAATTTTGAAATGTACAATACTCTGTTATTAACTATATTCACCACGCTGTGCAATAGAATTCAGAAGGGAAAAAAAATCACATTCCAACTTAGGACAGGAGTTGTAGACACACTGGAGATAAGGAAGGATGTTCCAAATCATCCCAGGTACATGAAGGCTAGGTAATTATGAGTTTGAGGATCCTTAGGCAGGCAGTTCAGGGTGGCAGGAACTGAATACGTGATATTGATTACACCTAACCTAGAATAAACTTTAATTTACAAGTTTCAGGGAAACGCTCTTAGTGCTGGCTGGGTTCAGAAGACCTCGGTTCTGCTAACCACATGACTGCTGATTTTCTAGGTGACCACGGGCAAGTTGCTCCACTTCTTTGGGTCTCTGTAAAATGCCTTATTCACTCACTGCCAGATGGTCACCAAGTTTCAAGTGTCCGATCTCTTGAGTTTCTCTCTATTTCTCCCCTTTTCCTCCCTATTGCCAGATTCTCAATCACAGACAGCCTCTCTCTTCACTGCCTCCCTGCAGTCTGGCTTCTCTTCAGCTTTGAGGACAATAAGCCCCTGAGTGGCTCCCAGTTACTCTTAGAATAAAATTTAAACTCACCATAAGCCATTCAAGGCTCACCCCTTCCTTCCTGCACACTCTGCTGAGCTCATGCTGAGCTGCACGAGATTCTTAGGCCCTCCCAGGCTGTGTTGCATCTCTAGTGTTTGCACCTGCTGTTTCCTCTGCTGGCAGCCCTCTTCCCTCTTAGCAGTCAATGCAAAGTCTTTCACCTGCAGCTCACCTAATCTCTCTTTGACTCAACTTTTTCATCTGTACAATGACCCTTCTGCTTTATATGATGACGAAGTCTCACTGTAAGGGTTGACACCTAAGCCATGTGCTCATCTGATGCATCAAGGTTTAAAGCCACAAAAGAATGTTCCTTTCAGTTCTGATGTTCTGGAAAAGCACTGGGAAGCCAGGGGGTCACATGGAATGGGCCGCGTATTTAGGTAGGATATTGGCAGGAATCAGATGGTGTACCCAGAGGAATAGAGGAGAGTTTAATAACAGGATTATTATAAAAATGTGTCCAGGTTTAGGGAAACCATAAGTGATGGTGTAGTACCCTAAGGCTAACAATGAGGAACTGTCACCACACTATGCTTGAAGGGGCAGTTATTAATCCCATAGTGTGGAGAGGGACATCTGACAGGAGCTATGACCTTCACTATAGGGACACAGATACCCATGGTCACCTGGCAGGCAAGAACTGGAGGAATCAACATCCCAACTTCTCTTCCCCTCTGGATCTAGCCTTCTGCTGTCTGTCAGGGAAGAAGGCTGAATCTTCCAGGGAATTTTTATTAGCTGTGGTGAGCTGATATGTGCCTGAGCCTTGGGACCTCTTGGTCTTTAATCAGTTACATCATCAGTTATAGGCCCTTGTAGGAGATGAGAAGGCTTTTTGCTTTGAACCCTTCAGATCCTATTGAGGTTCCCTGGTAAGAATTCTGGTGCATGACCTCTTAAGGAAAAGCATAGACTTTCTCTTTTAGAAGCCTGAATTCCAGCATATCTGAATGCTGAGTGAGGAAAGGGTGGACAGATGGGAGCTTTGTGTTCCTTCTAAGGACCAACACTTTCCTCCAAGGTTTATGGACCCCCAGGACTCAACTCTTAAATGTCTTCTTATGTTGAGAATGTAAGGGTCTTCCCACTATCATGATCTTTCAGTGACAGGGTCCATCCTTCCCTCCCGCTTTCACCCACCCCCAGGGTCACATAAGTGGGTCAAAGGATTCTAACATTTCAAAATTGAGCTCTCTAGGTTTTTGTGTTGGTTATTCTACATCAGGATGTCAAGTGCTAATGGCAAATCTTCATTCAAATGAGCGCAGCAGCCCAACACTCAGGCCATAAACTTACCTGTGCAAGCAATGCATTATCCTGTGACTGAGCTTCGTTTCTGTTTTGAGCCTGACTCTGACAGGAGGCAGACAGTAAATTGAGTCAGTTGAGATTTTCAGTTTATTCAGGATTTTACTTCTCCTTCCTTTAGTACTGTGTCTAAATTCTGGGTGGTGGTAGATTATAGAAGACCGAGCACCCAAGAGTGGGAGGCTTTTGATGTGTGGTCGTTGACATTGACCACTTGAGCATCTATTGAGTTGCTCTGTCCTGTTTGTACCTTTGTCACCAATACACAAAGTCATTGCTGCACCTTCCTCATTCCTGACCTGCAGAACTTTTCAGATGCCACTCTCTCTCAGCTGCTTCAGTGCCACCTTGAGGCAAGCAACATTTGACTCCCTTATCCCCTCCCCACCCTGCTTACAAGGGAGTGGAGATCTCTGAAGCTTCCGTGGACCATTGCCTAGACACCCTAAGAAATCAGCTCTATGCTGCTTGTCCTAGCACCGAGCCACAGGTGGGGGTGGGGCGGGGTGGGGGTGGAACTGGAAGATGGACCATATTCCCGAGCCCCGCTTGAGAAATGAGACATGGGGCTCTCCTGCCGTGTGATCCCCCAGTAGACAGAGAGTTTCTGTCATTTCCCTTCCCACAGGGCTCAACCCAGGATTGGTGGGACAGGGCCCCTTGGTGACCCACTCCACTTTCTAAGTCTTTTTCCCATCTTTCAGCACAGGGATTATATACAGGGAAAAAATACTAAAAAAAATACAGTAGCTTGAATAACAGTGATGGGAGTCCTTGTTCTTGCCTTGTTCTCTATCTTAGGGGGAAAGCATTCAGGCTTTCACCTTTAAGTATGATGTTAGCTGTAGGGTTTTTTTTTTTCCCTTTTTTTTCTTTTTTTACTGCCCGGTAACGGG
>NW_007727045.1:56394-60449 GCF_000696425.1 Galeopterus variegatus
TTTTTTTTTTTCCCTTTTTTGTCTTTTTTTACTGACCGGTAACGGGATTGCAACCCTCAGTGTCGCGCCCGTACCGGGGACCGGCAATGGGATCGCAACCCTCGGTGTTGCACCCGCACTGTGCTCAGCCAGTGAGTGGGAACCGGTCTCCACATGGGATCTGAACCCTCGGAGGGAGCGCCGCCGAGCTCCCAAGCGGTGCACTCTCCAGTGCGCCACTGGGCCGGCCCTAGCTGTAGGTTTTTAAAATAGATGTTCTTTATCAAATTGAGGAAGTTCCTCTCTATTCCTGGTTTTCTGAGAGAGTTTGTCATGACATGATAGAATATTGAATTTTTCAAATGCTTTTTCTGCATCAGTTTATATTAAAATGTGATTTTTCTTCTTAGCCTGTTAAGATGGAGGATTATTAATATGGTGGATTGCTAATACAGTTGATGAACTTTTGAATACTGAACGAACCTTGCATTGCTGGAAGAAACCACATTGGTCCTGGAGTGCAAAAAGGTCCTGGTCCTTTTAATAAGTTGCTGAATTCTGTTTGCTAATATCTTGTTAAGGATCTTTTACATCAATACTCATAAAGGATATGGTGTATAGTTTTCATATTTTGAACTGTATCTGTCTGATTTTGCTATCAGGATAATACATACTGGTTTCATAAAATCAATTGGGAAGAATTCTCTCTTCAATTTTCTGAAAGACAGTATGTAGAACTAGTGTTAATTCTTCTTTGAACAGTTCACCATAGACTGCAAGTCGCAGATATCTCAATTAGGCAAGAAAAGGAAATAAAAAATATGTAGATCAGAAAGGAAGAAATAAAACTGTACCTATTTTCAGATGGCACGATAATCTATGCAGAAAATCCCGAGGAATCTACAAAGAAAAAAAAAAAAAAAAAAAAAAAAAAAAAAAAAAACATCCTAGAGCTATAATTGAGTTCAGCAAGGTTGTGAGATACAAGATCAATATATAAAAATAAATTATATTTCTATGTATTAGCAATAAACACATAGAAACTAAAATTTAAAACACAATATTTAAAACTGTTCAAAAATGAAATTCTTAGGTATAAGTTTAACAAAATATATACAGGACTTGTATGCTTAAAACTACAGAAGCTGATGAAAGAAATCAACAGTATCTAAACAAACAGTAACATAGTGTGTTCATGACGTGGAAGTTCCAACATAGTTAAGGTGTCAGTTCTCCCTAAATTGATATACAGGTTTAATGCAGTTCCTATCAAAGTTCCAGCAACATTTTTTTTATAGTGTAGAGAGGGTAATTCTAAGACTTATATAAGAAGACAAAGGACCTAGAATAACTAAAACAATAACAAAGAAGAAGGAAGTGTGGGGGAGGAACGAGTCTGACTTCAAGATCTTGTACAGCTGTGTGGTGTTAGCAGAGGGTTAGTCGCATAAACCAATGGAATCAAAGGAGGAACCCGGTAATAGACCCAAACAAGTATGACCGACTCATTTTCGACAAAGCTGCTAAAGCAATTCAGTGGAAAAAGGATAGTCCTTTCAACAAAGGTACTGGAGCAATCGGCTATTCAGAGGCAAAAACATGAACCTCATTTTAAACTTTACAGTGTATGCAAAAAATTAACCCAGAATAGATCATAGATATAAATGTAACATGTAAACTATAAAATTTTAGAAGAAAACATAGGAGAAAATTGTCAAAACATCGGGCTTGGTGAAGAGTAATTAGATATGACAACAAAAGGATAATCTATTAAGGAAAAAAACATAAATAAATCAAACCTCATTCAAACTAAAAATGAGATCCAGAAATCTCATTTCTGGGCATTTAACCGAAAGATTTGAAATCAGTTTGTTGAGACGTCTGCAGTCCCATGTTCACTGGAGCCCTAGTCGTAATAGCCAGGTTAAGGAATCCACCTACGTATCAATCAATGGACGAATGGGTAAAGAAAACGTGGCATATAAAGACAATGGGATACTATTCAGCCTTAAAAAAGAAGGAAATTCTGTCATTTGAGACAACATGGATGGAGTTGAGGAACATGATGCTAAATTAAATAAGCCAGGCGAAGAAAGACAAATACTGCCATGTTCTCACTTACATGTGGAATCTGAAACAATTGAACTCATAGAAGCAGAGAGCAGACTGGTGGTTCTAGAGGCTGCGGGGGCAGTGGGGAGGTGATGGTCAGAGAGAACAAAATCTGTTAGACTAGAGGAATATGGGGTTTTTTTGAGCTCTGTTGCATAGCGTGGTGAATATAGTTAATAATAGTGTACTGTACATTTCAAAATTGCTCAGAGTAGATTTCAAATGTTCTCACTGCAAAAATGATAGATATTTGAGGTGATGGATATGCTAATTAGCTTGATTTAATTATTAATTAGCTTGATTTAATTATAAATAAATCATAAATCATAACATTACATTGTACTCCATGAATATATATAATTATAAGTTGTCGATTTGTAGTAAAATAAAATAACCTAAAAAAAATTAAAAATGACCCTGTCAAGAGGATAAAAAGACAAGGTACAGCCTGGGAGAAAATATTTGCAAACCACGTATCTAACAAAGGATTTATATCTAGACTATATTAAAAAAAACTCTCAAAACTTAACAGTAAAACAACAAACAATGCAATTAGAAAATGAGCAAAAAACATGAAGAGACAGTTTACTGATGAGAACATACGGATGGCAAATAAACCCAAGAAAAGATGTTCAAAGTCACCAGCTATTAGGGACATGCAAATTAAGACTGCCGACAAGCTATTACTTCAAACTCATTAGAAGAGCTAAAATAAAAAATAGCGACACCACCAAATGCTGATGAGGATCCTGAGAAACTGGATCCATTGCTTGTGGAAATGTAAAAATGATATGGCCCCCTGGAAAAAACTAAACATGTGCTTACCACATGATGCGGACATCACACCCCTGGGCATTTATCCCAGAGAAATGAATATTTATGTCCACACAAAAACCTGTACAGAAATGTTTATAGCAGCTTTATTGCAATATTCAATAATTTGAAACAACCAGAATGTTCTTCAATAGGTGAATGGCTAAACTAACTGTGATACATCAATACCATGGACTATTACACAGCAGTAAAGGGAGTGAACTATTGTTGATACCCATGACAACCTGGGTAAACTTCAAAGGCACTATGCTGAGTGAGAAAAAACCAATCTCAAAGGGTCAAGTACTATATGATTCCATTTATATAACACTCTAAAAATGACAAAACTGTAGAGATGAAAAACAGATTAGCAGTCACTGGGTGTAGGAATTGGGGGGTAGCAGGACAGAGATCTTTGTAGTGATGAAATAATTTCGTATCCTCATTAAGGTGGTGACCACATGAATCTACATATATTATAAAATGGCATAGAACTCTATGCACACATTGCACCAATGTCAATTTCCTGGTTGTGATATTGTACTGTAGTCATGTAAGATGTAACCACTGGGGGGACCTGGGTGCAGGGTATACAGATCTCTCTATACTCTTTTTGCAACTTCCTGTGAGTCTATAATTATTTCAAAATAAAAAGTTAAAAACATGTATGTACTAGAAAAAAATGTCTCTGACCTATCATAAATGTTTTGTAATCTATTGTTTGTGCCTTAAAGGCCTTGGCTTTAAAAAAAAGAAAGATTAAAATTTTATTTTATAAATTTAAGTCTATAACATTTTTTATTATGGATTACAGACGACATCACACCCCTGGGCATTTATCCCAGAGAAATGAATATTTATGTCCACACAAAAACCTGTACAGAAATGTTTATAGCAGCTTTATTGCAATATTCAATAATTTGAAACAACCAGAATGTTCTTCAATAGGTGAATGGCTAAACTAACTGTGATACATCAATACCATGGACTATTACACAGCAGTAAAGGGAATGAACTATTGTTGATACACATGACAACCTGGGTAAACTTCAAAGGCACTATGCTGAGTGAGAAAAAACCAATCTCAAAAGGTCAAGTACTATATGATTCCATTTATATAACACTCTAAAAATGACAAAACTGTAGAGATG
>NW_007727045.1:60661-78277 GCF_000696425.1 Galeopterus variegatus
CCCGTGGCCTTGGTGTTATCAGCACCGCACTCTCCTGAGTGAGCCACAGGCTGGCCCAAAACTTCCTGTTTTTTTTTTTTATTATAGTGTTCAAAGCTATTATTTATATTTAGTAATACAATAAATGTACACAGTTTAAAAAGTTAGCATCCCATCTCTCTCCATGTCCTTAATTCCATTCCCCAGAGGCAACTACCCTCAACTCCTCTGAATTCTCTCCCTTGTATGAGGGAACTTCAAAAAGTTCATGGAAAAATAGAATTGAAAGATATTACGAATCTTTCCATGAACTTTTCTGAAGTACCCTCATATTTATATAAACTTATTAAATAATAAGCTTATATGGATATTGTGTCATTTATTAGTTATAGATGTTATTGGTTCATGTTTTGTCATGGTAGATGTGAACTGAACTTTCCCAAAACCTTCCCACTTCTAACCCCTGCCAACCATAGCTCTCCCACAATTTTGATCAGTCTATTAGTTGGTATATATAGCATTATAAGTATGCAAATATTGTTTCGTGATGAGCAGAGTCCAGTTACTATGCTTCCAGCCTGTTGAACCCTTTGTCCTGAAGTTAGTAATTGCCTTGTTTCCCGTTTGTCTGCTTTTCTCAGTACCTGTGGCTATAGGTTTTCCCATATGTTCCATCTCCTGGTTACTCTTTGGGCCAACTGCGTGCATTTTCCTGAGACTTCCCTTCACGGCTCTCTGGTGATGGATCCCTTGCTTTCTGCATCCTTTGTCTTTCTCTTGTTTTGCATTTGCTACCTAAAGAAAGGATGTGCGGGAGACAGAATGTTTGCGTCTTTGGATATCTGAAAGTGTCTTTAAACTGCTATTCCTCTTGATTGATAATTTTGCTGGGAATAGACTTTGAGGTTGAAAATGATTTTCTCACACAGTTTTGAAGGTATCGCTCCACTGTTTTCTAGCAACTTGCTGTCGTGAACTCAGAAGCCATTCTGGCTCTTTTTCCTCCTTTGCTTGAAGCTTGTAGGGTGTTCCTTTGTTGCTGGTATTTTGAAATTTCACAGTGATGTACAGTATCCTGGCTTTTTTTTTTTTTTTTTTCCCTTTTTGTCTTTTACGCGACCGGCAACGGGATTGCAACCTTCGGTGTCGCATCCGCACCGCGCTCAACCAGTGAGCGGACCGGTCACTATATGGGATCCGAACCCTCGGCGCCGCGCTCCCAAGCCGCACTCTACCGAGTGTGCCACCGGGCCGGCCCCAATATCCTGGGCATCCGCACCGCGCTCAACCAGTGAGCGGACCGGTCACTATATGGGATCCGAACCCTTGGCGCCGCGCTCCCAAGCCGCACTCTACCGAGTGTGCCACCGGGCCGGCCCCAATATCCTGGCTTTTGAAACAAAAAAACCTTTCTCAAACTAATGTCTTTGCATTGAGTTCCAAAAGCCTATTTTGTAATTCAAAAGCCAAGAAGTGGTTCTTTTGTTTTCAGCTTTTTCCTGTACATTCATTCCCTGAGGTCACTATTGTCATTGACTGACTGAGAGAAAGGCTGGGAGATGATGGAAGTACCCAGGAGAAAAAGAAAGACGCCACGCTGGGTCTCAGGACTCCATCGCACACCATTTTGAACTGCCAAGGAGAGGCTCAAGGGTTAGAGCAGGGGAAGAGATCCTAAAGAAAATTAAAATCCAAAGAAACCTAGCTAAGCCCTGGAGGAGTGACCAAGCAGTCCCCAAAGCTGTGGCATTCTTGCCTCAAGGCCTTTGCTTGAGCTTTTACATGGCTGGAATTTGACTGCTAGCAACAGCTAATTCACCCCAGAGGTCTAAATACATAATGGTTTATTTTCTCATGTAAAGGAAGTCAAGAAGTACATGGTCCAGTGTGGTTATGGTGGCCCCAGGGTCATGAGGGACCCAGACTCTTTCTATCTTTTTGCTCCAACTTCATTAGCAAGTTGCATTCATCTTCAAAGTTACAAGGTGACTGCTGGGATTCGCGTCATCACATTCAAGCTCCGGGCAAGAAGAAAACCGAAAGAGGGGAAAGGGGCATTCCCTGGCTGTGTGTTTTCTTTTAGGGAGCCTTCCTGGAAGTCCATCCAGCAACCTCCACTTGCATCTTATCAGCCACTGTATAAGGGAGGCTGGAAATATCCTTTTCATTGGAAGTATTGCTGTCCAAAGTGGGTTTTCATTATCAAGGAAGAAGGGGAGAATGAATGCTGGTGAGGGGCCTAGAATTCTCTGTGATCATGTTCTTGCCTCAAAAACTCCATTCTAGCTACTGAGACCCTATTCTTTCCTGAAAGCACACGTGAAGTGGCACCTGCATTTCCCTGATGCCTCAGGCAGAGCCACAACCGCCAAGGCCCTAATGCACTTTGAGACCCCCTCTCTGTGTTTACATCATTTTTATTTCTGCCTGAAAAGTGCCCATCTCCCCGCCCTTGCACACTCCCCCACCTTCCCATATGTTCAAATTCAGCCTTAGAGGTCTAGCCAATGGAAACTCCCTCCAGAATTCCTCCTTGACTTCCACTGCCCTGGCCAAAAGTACTTCTCTCCCTCCTGTCAATTTCATAGCACTTTGTGCAACCACAGTAGGATAGGGGATCAGGGTGACCAACTATTCCTGTTTGCTCAAGACTGAGGAGTTTGTGGGACACAGGACTTTCAGTTTTTTTTTCCTTTTTGTCTTTTTTTTTCATGACTGGCAACAGATCGCAACCCTCGGTGTTGCGCCCGCACCTCACTCAGCCAGTGAGCGGCCGGTCTGTATGTGGGATCTGAACCCTCGGCGGGAGTGCCACCGCGCTCCCAGGAGGCGCACTGTAGCAGTGCGCCACCAGGCCGGCCCCCAGGACTTTCAGTTTTAAAACCAGTCCTGGACAAACTGTCCTGGTTTACCTGGGACTGAGGGGTTTCCAGGATGCAGGACTTTCAGTGCTAAAATTAGAAAAGTTCTGGGCAAATCAGGATGAGTTGGTCACCCCACAGGGGACAGAACACTGGGCTTGGCAGATGGAAGACGGGAGGAAAGTACTGGTTCTGCACGGATGGAACATAAGGTCTTGGGCCTCTCTGACCCTCAGCATCCAAATCTGTGAAATGGGACCATCATCAGCTTTGCCGGGCTGTGAGGAGGACGACAGGAGAGCTTGCACATGAAAACTCTTTGCAAACGTAAAAATATATAAATGGGTGATAGTCTTCTTTACTATATTGGTATTCCTTCTTGTGGTCCATACCACACCCTGTTGGGCATAAAGGTTATTTAAATGCTTGTTTCATTTCCTCTCCTAGACTGAGAAACATATTCCCCCATTAATCAGAAGATCCCAGCCCTTTCTTTGTAGCAGGTATGAATTTGCATCCCAACGGTCACATGCAAAAGCNTGGGACCATCATCAGCTTTGCCGGGCTGTGAGGAGGACGACAGGAGAGCTTGCACATGAAAGCTCTTTGCAAACGTAAAAATATATAAATGGGTGATAGTCTTCTTTACTATATTGGTATTCCTTCTTGTGGTCCATACCACAACCTGTTGGGCATAAAGGTTATTTAAATGCTTGTTTCATTTCCTCTCCTAGACTGAGAAACATATTTCCCCCATTAATCAGACGATCCCAGCCCTTTCTTTGTAGCAGGTATGAATTTGCATCCCAACGGTCACATGCAAAAGCCATCACAGTGTTTTATTTTTGTAAATCAAATTAAATCTGGCTGTGAGCTTCCAGTCACCATGGTTGAGTCATTGCCTGGAGCACCCCCTCCTTAGGGTGGGCAAGGATAGTTTACACAGTCCAGAAACTCCAGCAAATCTTGTGTTCTTCAGTCCCATATGGTCACGGCTGGAGCCTCATGCTCACATCCAAATGGTTCGTTCTGAGGAAGGATGCCTCCTCTCTCTTTATGCCAAGCCAGGCTCTGAGATCTTTTGCAGCAGCTCACACGTCTTAGATCTTGAGTTTAAGGCCCTGACACTGAATGCCTCCACATGTAAGCTCCTGCCACCTCCTGAGGTACCGCATGGAAATAAGTGCATGTTTCCATGTCAGTGGTGTGCTGGAACCAGCTCGTACCAAGACTGTTTGCACCTCTTCCCAACTTCCCACTCGGTGACATCAAATTGATAGCTTGAAATCAGCCACAGAGCTTGGTAACCACCATTCATCAGGACCCACCCTCACTGCTCTGAGAACAGGTTGTTGACTTTTACCAGTACACCACCACGTATCCCACCATACCCTTGTTTCCTGTGTCTGAGAAACTGGGGTCTCCCGGTGGGTTGAGCCTCTTCCTTCCCATCCCAGATCCCCTGCCCATCTAAGACAAGCCAGCTCTTTATGCCCAGAGTTTAGACTGTAGGAAATAAGAGCCTCTCATCTCTCCCCAGGGACAGACTTCAGGATGTAGAGCCCTCCTGGTTCTCTTCAGAGGGGAAAGATGAGACTTCTCATTCTGTCTTCTGCAACTTTCTCTTTCAGATGAGTCTGCAACATCATAAAGCACCACCTACCTTCCCATTGGGCAATCCTGCTGCATCCATGCCTGGCGCTGTGCTCTTATTTCAATAGAGTGGATGGATTGATAGATGGAGGGAAGCTAGAGGTTCACCACTCCACAGTGATCCAGGCAATATTCTCAATGACACCCCTCCGCACACATGCTCTCACTGGGGGTGACCTCTGTCAGGAGCCACCCCCAAGTCCGGGCTCAGGTCCCACTGCCAGACCTTGCCGCTGCTCCTCCCTGACCTCTGGCTTCTGTGGCTCTTTATGTAACCGAGCACTCAATGTTCTGTCTGGGAGGCTGGCTCTGAGGAATTTCTCATTTTCAGATATTTATGCCTTAAACTGAAGACCAAATGCTGCTGGTTCTTGTCTCCTGTCTCCTCGTGGCATCATTAGTAGTTTTCAGGAGCTGCATTCTGTAAGTGAATTTGCCAGCTTGTCACTGGTGAGTTCTAAGTTACCAGTGACACTTGAAGAAATGCCCAGAATAACTCCAGCTAGGCAGCAATGCATAACCAGGGAGACAGAAACTCAGACATACGAATGCATGGAGAACAGCGGGGATCTCATCTATAAAACCCCAGTAATAGCTGGTGTCTCTCTCCAAGGAGATAAGACAAATACTGCTGCTTCTGACCGCCTTCTCAGCACTCCTGTGAGGAGGATCACAAGCAAAAGTTAGCATTCTCATGTTGCAGATGGGTGCACTGAAGTGCAGGAAAATTATGAAAACTTAAAGAAAATTAAACAATGTATAGGTAGGAGCAACTTAAGTGAATATGTGCAAAGGGAAGTAGTGAAGTTGCAGAGAGAGACTCATTCATTCATTCATGCATTTATTCAACAGGTTCGATGAGCCCCTATGTGCCAGTCTATTTGCCACGGTGGGGACTGATACAAAGACTAACGAAACAGGATCCCTTCTCTCAAAGAGCCCTAAGTCTGGTGGAAAAAGCAGACACTTAGTAAGTAATTTCAGTGTTGCATGTGTGGGGCCACCATGTACAATTGTTCAGGTGCTTTAGTGCACGAGTGCGCTCTGCTGAAGGGGCAAGCGGGGCCCAAACTTTAGCCATTGCTCTGCTTGCAGAGCCTTTGCCCTGGTGTGGAACTGGGCCTGCCTGAGGAAGGGGCACTTTTCTCTAGTGGTGAAAAACCTGTACAGGTGAGCCCTGCACTGGCCACATTTATAGCATTATCTTCTGTAAACACTTCCAGATACTAATCACAAATGGATATCTTGATAATCAACAGCAGCCACCTGGTCTAGGTTCTAGACTTCACTCTGCTAGTGAGACCCTGTGCCTTTTCCCTTTTCTGGGCTTCAGTCTCCCCTCTGCATTGTGGGGGTGGGCAAGAGGAGCTTAAAGGCCCTTCTTGTGCTAACGGTCTAGGCGTTTTCTTCTTGCAGAGCACTTGATAGGCGATGGTTCCTGCCTTTCCACCTGAGAGCCAGGTATGAGCAGAGAGAAATATCAATGGAGGCAGGATATTCTAACGAGGGGGCCTCAGGTAACATGAGCCTGGGATTTTATTCAGGAAGAACGGACGGCTTGAGCTTCCGTGCCCAAAGGGTAGAGTAGGTCCAATGCTGGAGACCGTTCAGGAGGGCAGGATGATGGAGGTGTAGGCCAATTGGAAGGCCCAAGGGGTGGTGATTGGCATACAGAGATCAGCAGGAAGCTTAGGGCAGGCTCCAGGCTCTTTTAGATTGTTCAGTAGGGCAAAAGTCAGACTAAGAAGTAGGCATCAAGCATAGGTATAGGGGGTGGGATACAGGGGCTGGTGGGGGGCGGCACTTGGCACAACCTTTCTTGGGTCCGCTTAACAACAATGTACCAAGGTGTCAGGCACCAGCTGTGCCTGCTAGGACCCCAGATCCTGGCTCAGGAGCCCACAGGTGGGAACTGATGTGAACCAGATAAGAGGAGCCAAGGAAGGCAGAGGCCAAGAACAAGAGGCAGGGATGGAACCTGTCTACGAGTGAGGCAGAGACAGTGGTGGTGCCGTGGGTGGAGCTTGGGGTGGGGCTGCAAGACACCTGAACTCAAATCCAGTCCCAGCTCTCTCTAGCTGGGTGGCTTGGGACAAACTACTAACCCTCTCTGAAGCCTCAGTTGTCTCATCCATGAAATGGGCACAAAAATCTCTGCTTTGCAAAGTGGTTGTGAGCATTAATGGTTGGATGTGGAATCCCAGCACAGGGATTCCCTGTTCAAGGATGACTTTAATAAACAATGGCTTCCATTAATCTGAGCAAAATAAGCTGGAGTGCAGTAGAGGCGTGAATAGGGAACAGCTTCCTCGCAGGGTGAAAGGGGACGTTCCACCTGTCCTTCAGCTGATTAAAATGCTACCTTCTGCCGCACATCTGGACGAAAGGACTTGATGTCTAGCTTCTGTGACGCCTTCCTTTACTAGAAAGAATTCTAAGCTAGCCCATCACAAGTTTGTCTTCTAAAGACAGGGACAAGATGTATCCAGGGCAGCTGAAGATGGGATTTCTATTTTGGTTGTCGACAGTGTCAAACAGATACTTGCTGTCAAACTGGAATTGGACATAAAGGACAGGAGTTCCGAGCTTAGGCAAGACTTTCATACCTTTGTGAGGGGCACATTTAAAAGAAAAAGTGGTGCATGTCAGCATGTCCGTAGGATGATGGGGCAGACAAGCTCTGGGAGTTTCAGAAAGCGAGTGCTGGTAACGACAAGAGAGGAACACACGGCTGTCACAGTGACAGGAGCTGGTGGGAGGAATTAACCACAGTCCAGTACACTGTGCCATTTAATAAGCACCTCTCATTTGATTCTCCTACAAGCCCCGTGGGGTACATGTTGCTTCCGTTCTGAAGATAGAGAAACTGAGGCTAAGAGCTGACCATAGACCAGGTCAGGGTAATGCAGTGAGGAAGGCGTGACACCGGGACCAGAACCCAAGTATCTGATCCTAATGGCAGGGTCATTTCTACACAGACACACTGTAACGTCTGAGTCTTGCTAAATGCAAACTGTGGGGAGCTAGGCTAGTGATGCAGGTCTGTTTTTTCCTCCTCCTTTTTGTTTCTATTTGTCATATTTTCCATTTATTGATTCTATATGGGAATATTAAACCGGAGTGTGCTGGCTCCTATTGAAAGCTCTGCACAGCCTTCTCTGCCTGGTCCAGATGGGTTGAGTTCCCATGATATTCTTACAGCATTCCTTGTGCTTTGCTTTGGCAGCCCACATCACAGGTGGAATTACTTAATCCTTTGTGGACTAATTCGTTTAGTGTCTTCCTCACTAGACTTTAAGCTCGCTGAAGACAATCACATCTCTCTGATTTACCCCAGTGCTCAGAATAATGCCTGGCACATAGAAGCTGCTAAGCAAATGATGACAGCTTTACCTTGGAGGAAGAGTGAAATTTGGCCCAGAGGAGGTGGGTGGCGGCCTCTCCAGATGGAGGGACAAACCTGGGTGGGAGAAAAACCCCATCTGAACTTCCACCCTTTCCGCATCTTCTCAATATGGAAAGCACAGGGCCTGACACATAGAAGGTGTCAAATAATGATTGACTGATTGAATGAATGAAAGTCGCAAGCAGATTCTCTCCAGGGTTCTCTGTTCCTATCACTTTCTTTGCATGGTTGGTTTGAGTGTTATTGGCTCAAACATACATGGTTTGAGGACTTACAGGGGACCCCCCAGGTGTCAAGTGTTATTGACAGATGTGCCATTATCCTAATGGGGAGAATCTCAGGGCTCTCGGCCTATAATGGTGGGTCACTTGAGATCCCAGGGGTCAAAGACAGAACACTGGCTTAGACTGATGGAAATGATGACTGGATGTCTAACCTCACCCTATAGGGTTCTGGGCTGCTTGAAACTCTTCTGCCTCAAGCCTGAATTGGTTCAGGACCTGTGCCGATGTGGATGAATCTGCAGTAGAGACTGGGCTGAAAAGACTGGCATGAGGCTTCTTATATACATCCTGTTATGGCAGAATACCTTGAAGGAGAGACTCTTACTGATGGTAAGGAGAACGATTAGGTGGATCAGTGCTATGAAATATGTATAGCTTAGAGCACATGGTATGTTTTATCAACTCCTTTCCTGCCACAGGACCTTTGCATGTGCTGTCCCCACCCCCTACCTTCTCTTTACCCCCTCTTATGCAACTAGCTCCTTTTTGTTCTATAGGTGTCAATCTATTTTTTGTTTCTCAGAGGGGTCAGGGAAATCTGATCACTGTATTATAAATAGATCTCCCTTATCCTCTTTCTTATCTAGTCCCTTATTTGTTGCTCTCATTACACATATAACTTGTAATCATTTTACTTATTTGTCTGTTTACTTGTGTTTTTTAAAATCTATTTTCCCCACCAGAACGTAAGCTCCATAAGGATATGTCTGTCTGGTCACCATTGGTTCCCCATGCCCAGCACAGTTCCTGCAGAGAGCCGGCAGCCATCAACATTGGTAGGATATTTGGTTGATAGAAAGAAGAATTATTTAACAGATTAAAGTCCCTTTGAAAGCTGGCTGCCTAGAAACTCACAGCTACATTTGTAACGCAGCTTTAATCACTGCCTACGTCCTTAAGATGGGCATTTCTGTGAGCTGCCTTCTTATCTGACTTCACCTTGAGCAGTGGACCTTTCTGTATTTGCCCATGGAACCGATGCTTATAATTTACAGTAAGAATCACTTTCCCACACGATTTAAAGCAAACACGACATACACTGCAGGCCAGACATTTTATCTTTGTGTACTTTCCAGAAGACACAACGGTGTAAATAAGTGCAGCAGAGCTGTGGCAAGTGAGGCTTTCTCTTCACTAGGACTCTGCCTTCAGTAAGAACTCCTTGGTGAGGCCCTGGTACCCTGGGGGCTCGGGCTGCCAGGGGAACCCTGTGATAGGTGAGGGTTCTGCCACAGTGGACAAAGGCCACAGTTAGCCTACATAGAACTTTTGTGCAAATTAGAAAAAGGGGCCTCTGTGGGTGGAAGCAGCACCATGTAAGGGCAAAAGGTTTGGCAGATGGAGAGCTGCCTGGATTTCAGTTCCCTTTTGCCCCCTTGGCAGGATGTCTTTGTGCGATAAACAACTTGAACCACTGTACGTGGTAGCCTTGAATGGAAAGGGCTCTGAGGCTGGGACCATCTCCCTTGCCTTGGTAATTGAACCCCTCTCTGTAGGGCCTGCCCAGCAGACAGGGCTTCCTGTAGTCAGCCACTGCTTCCCTCGGTCACGTCAGAGTCTGCTCAATCCTTTGGAAAACATGGCTGGGAGGGGACAAGGGGGCTGGGGAGAGAGCAACATTTATCAAGTTTCTCGTGTGTGCCAGCTGCTGGGCACGTAATGGTAAGCATGATTTGGTCCTTTTCTCACAGTCTGATGAAGGGATTAAACTGGCAAATAAAGTGGGAGAAATCCTTATAAGTAAATGAGTGCAAAGATGTGAGGGCGGAGAGGGTCGCACCGCCTCATGAGTCACGAACGGCTTCTCAGTGGACATGCTCTATGAGTCGGGTCCTTGGAGGAGTTCCCAGGCCAGTAAAGTAGGGAAGGGCATTACAGGCAGGGGTCAGCAAGCGCAGTGGCACAGAGCTCTGAGACTGCAGGTTGAGTGTAGGAAGAGGCTGCCAATGGTGCACTAATGTTCTTCCACCCACCCAACTCCTGTCCATCCAAAGAAGTCTAACGTCACCTCTTCTGTGATGCCTTCCTTTGCTCCCCCAGGCCCCTTCCACTAAGTCTGCACGGTGTGCACACTCATCTCCTGTAGCACCTGACACCCCAGACTGCTGTCATTCACACCCCTGGGCTCTCACTACAGCCTGGGCTCCCTGAGGGCTGCAGCCACCCTTGCCCCACCTTTGTGTTCTCTCTTTTCACGCAGTGCCAGGCACATGCCAAGTGGTGGAAAAAGGCTTGTTAAGTGAATGAACGAATGGTGTGCCTGAAGCAGATGAAGTGTGGCAAAGCAATTTCAAAGCCAAGCTAGAGAGAAATTCTGGATCTTGCAATGCCATGCAAGGGGTCCTGAAGTACAGGCATTGGCAGCCATTAATAGTTTTGGTTAGAGCGTGACATCACAGTCAAGGTCACATCTGTTCTGTGGTGAGCACCAGGGCATTCAATCTGGTTGGCAGATCTCAGCTGTGAGAGACCCAGGTAGCCTCTGTTCCTATGGATCCATGCTCTGAGTGCACAGAGCGGGGTCCAGGGAGGAGGCCTTAAGAGGTGGGAGAAGCCCAGGGCTATCTCAGCTAGGGTATCTTTGACTACACATAATCTCACTTGATAAACAATCCAGAGGTAGCAGAGCTTTCATGTTAACAGGGCTCAATAGTATAATAATCTCCTTGAGGTTCCTTCTATCTCCCTGCCTTGTGACTTCATTGTCAGCTTCACCACAAAATGGTGGCAGCAGTTGCAGGAGTCACACCCAGATCCAACAGCACTCAGTGGTCTTGGAGAACCATTCCTTCCGGTGTCTCCTTCCTAAGAGCAAGGAATGCTTTCCCAGAGTCCCTGAGCAGACCTCCCCTCCCATCTCATTGGTCAGAATTGCATCACATGCTAACCCCTACACCAATCACCAGCAAGAGACTGGGAGCCCTGATTGGCTTAGACCGATCAGGAGCTGGGGGTGGGGTTGCCTCACCCTACACTGGCCTGGCTGAAGGGCGATACCAAGCTAGAGGATGGGAGGTAACCTCCAGACCCTGAGGTGGGGGGTGGGCTGAGGCTGAGCAACGACCCCTCTGGGGGTGTGGGGGAAGGGCATCCTCAGTTAGGAGGAGGGGAGGGAGTTTGTTTGCCATAGAATGGGAATTGGGGTGTGGCTGGTGGAAAAGCTGGGGAAGGAAGTTGCAGAAGGCAAATGGGTGCGGTGGTGGAGGCTGGGAGGCCAGCGTTAGAGGGGCGGCTGGCACCCTAGGATGGTCCCAGAGAGCATATGAGAAAGGCTTTGCTGCCTCTGACCTCAAGTGTTACATTAGGCGTGGTGGCTTGATGACTTGGCAGCCTGGGTTGGGCCTCAAGGGGGCAGATGCAGCAGAGGCCTGGTCTGTAGGAGGGAGGGCTCAGGAGACTGCACAGCCTGTTTCAAACATTCAGCCCACACACACCACTCACATACTCATACACGCGCGCAGCCTTGCCATTTACAATTGTAAACTCCTCAGATGGCACAACGCGGCTCTTTGCCTGTATTCTTCTTATTCAGAGGCATACGAAGGAGTTATCTGCATCTAACTGCCCTCCTGACACCTTCACCTGGACATCTCAAAAGCCCTCAGTACCCACCCCCCTTAGCCAGAATGGCTGGAACAGCGGCGGACTGTCTGGGCCTCCATCTCTATGTACATGGTCTCTCCAGCAGGGTGGCAGGACTTTTTGCATGGTGGCTGGCTTCCAAGAGGGCAAAAGAGTGGAAGCTACAGCTTTTAAAGGTCTGGACTCAGAAGTTCTAGAATAACACTTTTATTCTTCTGGTCAAAGCAAGGCATATGGCCAGGTAAGCCCAAGGCTAGCCCAGAATCAAGGAGAGGGGAAACAGACTCTCTCTTGAGGAGAGAAGTGGCATGTGCACACAGGGGCGAGAAGGACACTTGGTGGCCCTCTCTGGAATCAAAAGCTCCACAGAATGGGGGAGCAGCAGAGCTGGGGCTCAAGGCTACATCTGTCTAATGCGAAGTCGACACCACCTCCTCACTGATCAAACTGTGATCTTCTCAAGCAGAGAACAACTCTCGAGATTTCTAGTGGTCTAAACCCCTCAACGTCTTAACCTGCATTTCCTCAGAAGCAAGCCTTGAGGTCCAGTTTGACTGTAAGTGGTTTATTTGGGAGATGATCCCAGGAAGCCCTGATAGGGGAAGGGAGAAGTATGACAGTGAAGGGATGGAAGCCATTAAAGGGTGCCTCAATGAGCAGGTTACATTGTGGGCAACCAGAGCACAGTCTTGCTGGGGATTCTGGGAGGTAGGGTGGAACATACATGAGGGGCTGGGAAGGTGGGGCGTCGATCCTCCCACTTCCTAATCTGGGGCCTAGATCCCATCCCAGACTCATGGAACTCCTGCTTGACCTGACATTCCTTTTCAGGCCTGTTCAGGATACCTTCATTCACTGGCTGTCAGTTCTGGAGGCTTCTCATTGTCATGGTCCCTGGGCTGGAGAGGCCCTACTGCTGATTACCATGGAGTCACCTGCAACAACCTGGGCAGGCTTTTTAGTAGCTAAAACCCCAGACTTTTCCAGGGCAACAAGTGGTTCCCTCTGCTTGGATCCCTGCACTGCCCTTGCCTCTCCCAGCCCAACAGATCTTCTGGCTACAAGAGCTGTAATTAGAACTTGTTGTAGACTGTTACTTTGGTGGCTGCCAAAGAACCGTGCCTAAAAGTACTCATATTCTAGTGTAGTCTCCTCCCACATGGACTGGAGCTTGGCCATGTGATTTGCTTTAGCTAATGGGACATTAGCAAATGTCATTAAGGCAGAGGCTTGATAAGTGCTTGCACATTGGGTCTTTTCCTTTTGTAACCCAGCTGCCGTGCTGTAAGGAAGTCTAAGCCATCCTGCTGGATAGAGAGATTATACAAAGAAAACATGTAGAGGGAGAGAGATAACTTACACAGAGGAGCACTGAGCCACCAGCCATGAACAAAGCCTTCTTGGACCTTCCAACTCAGCCCAGTCACCAGCTGAATGCAGTGGAGGGACAATACATGAGCAGAAGAACCACCCTGCTGAGCCCAATCTGCATTCCTGACTCTCAGAACCTCAAGCAAACAGAATGGTTCTTGTTTTAAGCCACTAAGCTTTACGGCAATCGATAACTAGCACAATAGTTAACTAGCACTCCTGGCCTTGCATGCCACAGGCCATGAGCATCTTTGCAGCTACTGCTCCCTAAGTGTACTGACCCTGCACCTCTTTCCTCTACAAGCTGAGGGGGTGCTTGCCCAAAGACACTCAACACACAATTTGAGGAAGCGGGGAATAGGACAATGAGCACTGCCTCTCTGGTTCTGGGCAGCATGGGGATGGCAGAGAGGTTAGTACTTCTCCTCTGGAAGGGCATTCCCCTTCTAGTGAATGTTTGAGGGTGCTGCCCAGCAGAGCTGCCCACAGTGCCACTGAAAGCCTCAGCAAGGAGTGTGGTGAGTTCCCTGCCTCATTGCGGGGTTCTGACTTCTCACTCAAAAGCAACAATTGAATGCTCAACTCTGTAGGCATGGCTAGGAAGGCCACAAGGAGCCCTGAGTAACAGGCTAGCACGAGATCCATTTCCCCACCATCTGAGCTGGAAGACCTACCTCACTGGGAGGCTCAACTGGACCCAGGTGCTGCTAACAATCTTGTCTAGGCTGCTAAGAATCAGCTCAGAAAAGACACAGATGCAGCTAATGAATGCTCAACTCTGTAGGCATGGCTAGGAAGGCCACAAGGAGCCCTGAGTAACAGGCTAGAACGAGATCCATTTCCCCACCATCTGAGCTGGAAGACCTACCTCACTGGGAGGCTCAACTGGACCCAGGTGCTGCTAACAATCTTGTGTAGGCTGCTAAGAATCAGCTCAGAAAAGACACAGATGCAGCTAAAATCCCAGGGCCACATAACAGAAGTAGAAAACAGTATTAGAGACTAATCGTCCTGTAGGATTTCTCAGTGAGTTCCATTGCTATTTGTGTATGAAAATCATCACTGAGTGAAAATGTCATGTCTGAGTGACAGGTTCTGCATCCAGTGGTAAATGCACAACCAAAGTACAGGGAAAAAAAATTTAATTCCCATAAAAATAAGCAAAGTCACTAATTAAAATTTTTTCCCATCCAAATTAAGATCATCAAGTAAATAAATCCCCCAAGCCGATGAATACCTAGTTAAAATTTTACTAATAAAACCTAATTTGTTCTCCCAATTTCATGGATTAAATTCCCTAGTTATGTTATTTATCCCACATCTTTTCTTCTTGAATCACAAAATAAATGTCAATTTCAGAAGTTAGATGGTGAATATTCATTTCTCTTCTTAGAATATTGTGGGTGGGAGGCTTTCCCCCCCTGATTGAGAAGGGGGAAAAATCACAATTTAAATATGAAGTATACATCAAAGAAAAATAAATTGAAAAAGTATTATGAAACAGTTTTTCTTTAATTCTCTTTTTATCCCTATTCCCTACTCTCATTACCCTCCTCCCAATAAGAGGACCTTCTAATATATTTACTGTGTATTGTTTTGTTTGTATATCTTGTAAACATGTACTGTTGTTTTGTGAGTATGTATTTTTAATTGTTGTTATTGGTATTATGTTGTAAATCCCATTACTTCTTACTTTTTTCACTCAGCACCGTGTTTCTAAGATCTATCTATGTTGCTATATGAACATATAATCTATTGATTGTAACTGTTGTAGAGTACTCCATGAAGTCCATTCTCCACATTTCACCTATTAATTGTGCCAGGGAAGAATGCCCAGATGGCTCCATCCCTGGCCATGTTAAACAACACCGTGCTGGACATCCTTGTGCGTGTTCCTTTACAGACTCGGTAAAACAAATGTTCATGCTTTTTATTTACAAATCACAGTGCATGTTCACATGCCCTTATTTGGTTCAAAAAGAATCCAGTAAACACACTGGTTTATAAAGCTGAATTTATTTATTTTTTATTTATTTATTTATTTTTTCCTTTTTGTCTTTTTTCGCGTCCGGCAACGGATCGCAACCCTCAGTGTTGCGCCCATACCGGACTGGGACCAGCAACGGGATCGCAACCCTCGGTGTTGCTCCCACACCTCGCTCAGCCAGTGAGCAGGAACCGGTCTGTATGTGGGATCCGAACCCTCAGCGGGAGCGCCACCGCGCTCCCAAGCGGCGCACTGTAGCAGTGCGCCACCGGGCCGGCCCATAAAGGTGAATTTAGATTTCTTACATTCGCTCCTCGATTTTATAACGAAAATGTTCAGAAAGTTCAAATGGTTAACAGTGTGACTTTGAAAATGCAGACAATCATTTTAGAGACAAATTATTTCCTAATAAATCAGTACATATCCTGTGAGTAAAAAAAAAAATGTTAAAAAATCACATCTGCTGTGTTCATTCAAAACAAGCATACACTCCCAGTAAAATCTCCCCAGGTTTGTACAATTCGAATGCGTTTTTCCATTAGGGCAGTATTAGGATTTGTTGGAGGGGCTACTCAAGCACTGAGCAAATGGATCAGACAGGCCCTCGTTTGCTAGCACGTGGTCTCTATTCTCACAGCCTGCTTCTGCAACAACAGCGTTCTTCATTCTCTTTTCAGTTTGAACTCCTATTTGAAAGGGAAAGAGTCAGATGTATCTACAGACATAGGGTGGCTCTTAACCTGCCCTCTTTCCCTGCGGGAGGTTACAGTTCTTATGGTGTGAATATCTCTTACCTGTCAAAATGTCCAGCAGATTCAAAAGATAGATTTTTTCCCGTGTACTCTTTCATTCTTTTTCCAGGCACTGACATTCTTGGTCCATATTGCCATTCAGATATGACGGCTCCCTATTAAGCTCTCAGCTCACACTAGAGACCTGCTTACTTGTGAGTCTGTGGCCACTCCCTGATCACCTCAGAAAAGTCTTTTTCCTTATGTTTAATGGGTCTTTGTTTCTTCTGAGACCTGGCTCCAGCTCTCTCAAGCAATTCAGATAAGGTAACAGACTTTCATATTTTGAATCCTTCTCTCTGAACAACTTCTTCTCCAGCTTCCATTTTGAGGTGCAGATTTCTTGACTCCTACATTTACAGACTTAGGCAAAAACAGCTTTTCTAAAGGTTCCTGAGCCTTCCATAACTGCAGGAAGAGTGAATGATCCGAGCTATGGTTTGATCAGCCCTCCTGCCCCTTGATGTGCACATGAAGACTCTTACTCTCCAGCAGAGGGCAGTTTGGCTGAGGGCTGGCTAACTCCCCACCACACAGGACCATCTCCTTTTTGAATTGTGGCAAACCATGCAAGCCTTGGGTCACAATTTCCTTGGGCCTTAACTGTCATATCCTTCCCATTAATCCTGGAGCCTGGAAACCTCTCCTCCTTTCCTCCATCTCTGATGCTTGAGAATAGCTCTCCCCAATTTCTGTTGAAGCTTTCTTTAAAAGAGATGTGCAAGAATAGCCAGGAAATTTTAAGGAATGATTAGTAAAGAAGGGGAGCTTTCCCAGCCAGATACTAAAGTGCATTAAACTATGATAACTGAAATAGTTTAGTACTGCTACGTGAATTGATAAATGAGTGGAATAGAATAGAAAAATCTCAACATAGACCAAGAATCTAGAAGAATTTAGCATATGGAGATGATGGCATCTCAAGCCAGTGATGAAAGATTGGGTGATACGATATACAATGTTAGGAGTACTGGTTAATCATTTGGGAAAAGAGAAATTAGATCTCTACCTCATACCAGGTAGGTGAAACATCTAAATGTAAAAAAAAGGAAAGAGAAATAAGTCATTGATACACTAGAGAATATTGGTGAATATTTACGTAACCTCACAATGAGGAAAGCTTTATAAGCACAGCAACAAAGGCAAAAAACTATAAAGGAAAATATTGATAGATTTCACTAAAAACAAAACCCAGACACTTCTATATCTAAATCAATTGTAAAACTTAAAGGTCAAATAAAACTGGGGAAAATATTTATAACATAGATGACAAATTATTAATATCAGTAATATATTGAGATTTGTCTCAGATCAATAAGAATAAAGGTGAGACTGATGTTGAGCCCTAGATAAGGTGCCATTCATTGCTTGAGGAAGCTGCCAGCCACTTGATGACAGGTCGATTACATCATACCTCTCCCCCTCCTAAAAAGTCAGCAATTTGTTTTTCTAAGATTTTTGCATACTCTAGATATGAGTTTGCCTTCTCCTTCTGTGGTGTCTCTTCCAGCACTCCCATCTGTGGATGGATGGAACTGGCATGGTATTCCAGATGACATTGTCTCGGCATGAGAGACCTATTTTATGGAAAAGAGAGGCTGACAATGGCACACAGCAGTGGGTCTCACTGGTCTTCCCATATACCTCATCAGCCAGGAGAAACTACCCTAATATAATAGTGACGTGACATAACAGTTGAAGG
>NW_007727045.1:81204-81621 GCF_000696425.1 Galeopterus variegatus
CTTGTGTCTTCTGCCAGCATCCATGAAACTGTGACAGGCTGACTTGTCAGCTTGTAAAAAGTGTAAAACTTCAGATCCTTCACCGTTCTCAATACATACCATTTCCCTCAGCCTTGTGTTATTGCAAGAATTCATTCAACAATTTTTTATTGAAGACTTTCCGTGTGCCCAGCATTATTTGAGGGCCTGGAGGTACAGCAGTAAATGAAACAGACAAACATCCTCATCCTCCTGGGACTTACATCCTGTGAAACATTCATCTGTGCCATCAACTTCCTCTTGTGTTTTGTCTTTCTCTTTCTGGACAACCTGAACCTAATTCACTGATGACACTTGTTCTATCACTCCCTCTTTTTATGAAACCAATTTCTTCTCTGAATTTCCTCTTAGATCAACACTGCCAACCCCTCACACTTT
>NW_007727045.1:82955-84500 GCF_000696425.1 Galeopterus variegatus
CATCTGTAAGAAGTTTCACCCTTTTTTCCTCTTTAGAAGCATTTCACGATTTATTTTTTTTAAAGTACCATTTTAAAACAAAGTTTTACCCATAGTTTTTTCATGCTCATGTAACAGTAAATACAAATTAACAATAAGAGACAATTCTCCATGTTGAAGTTAAGGGATGAGACCTCCCCCCTCCCTTTTCTTAGAGCATTTCCTTTAGAAAAGTTGTAAGTTCTTTCTCTGTCTCTTTGAAATGTGTGTAAATCATTTAAAAAGTGAAGTATGCCTCTTGCCAGCTTTGATCCTGGAAAGTCTTTAAGGATCTGGGAACTATCGCTCTGAAATACGATCATCAAAAAAGGTAGTATCTCTACCTCCCAGTTTCTGTGGGACCGTAGGACCCTGTAAGTTACACAACTACCACCTGTCGTAAAGATATGAGAAGGTTTTTTCCCTTTGGATAAAGCCAATTAGCTAATACAGGTGGTCACTCCAACTCTTAAGTGAATTTAAGGTGAACTATGTGTGACAAATGGTGCTGCCAAGTCCTTTAATTGGAGGACTAGTCACTGTTTATTTTGAGAACTTGTATGGAATGGGCTGTATCTGCTTGTCTATATAAAAGGGTGAGATTTCTTTCTTGGCAATCTCCTAGTGAATTGCCTGAGATGNATGAAACCAATTTCTTCTCTGAATTTCCTCTTAGATCAACACTGCCAACCCCTCACACTTTGAGACAGAGGGCCTAGATTCTGCTCCTGACTCTGCCACCAGATCTATGACCTTGCACATGTCGCCTTTGCTTTCCTAAGCCTTCACTTCCTCATCTGCAAAATGGGAGCCATAATGTGTATCTTGCTGAGTTATTGCAGGGATCGGAGGAGCTCTTGTACGTAAAACCCCTGGATTTCTGTGCAGCACGCAGTGACTACTAAGTTGCTCTCCAGCATCCCAAGCCTAGCCCAGTCCTCAGTAAGGACTTGTTGGAAAGGAGGAAACCAAGTGCTTCTAATTGTCCATGTTTCCTGGATTTCTGACTCATGGCTTCTCAGACCTCATGTTGTGTCTGTGCCCTACTTTCACACCCTGATTTCCACACAGTATGCTTAGCCTATTCCTGCCTGTAATATGGCACAGAAACTAACAACTCCACACAAAGAACATGGCTTCCTGCATCCAGTAGCAGCTCCAGACAATTCATCACCAAGTCGATTAGAATCACACTAACTTTTGCTACCATAGCAACTGCTGTTGGTTGCGCAATTGCTGACTTTTGAAGCTACTTAAAAATGTGCAAACCATTTTGCATAAAGTAGCTTTACATCACCAAGAGTGGTGACTTTTATTTCCCCTCAAGACTCATCTGTAAGAAGTTTCACCCTTTTTTCCTCTTTAGAAGCATTTCACGATTTATTTTTTTTTAAAGTATTACCATTTTAAAACAAAGTTTTACCCATAGTTTTTTCATGCTCATGTAACAGTAAATACAAATTAAAAATAAGAGACAATTCTCCATGTTGAAGTTAAGGGATGAGACCTCCCCCCTCCCTTTTCTTA
>NW_007727045.1:85909-89220 GCF_000696425.1 Galeopterus variegatus
GAGAGGTTTTCTGGGTCAGAAGGAGATTTTGTTTTAATTCTATTTCTCCAACACCCACCAGAACTAAGCATTTTAAAACAGCACCCACAGGGGCTATCATAATGAGGTTTTGGAAAAAGTGCCAGAGGAAGGTGCATTGGGGAATTACAGAAGGAGAAGGAAACCGTGTCCAACACTCCATTCACTTGCTATGCAGCAAAGAAGGCGGGGCTTCTTCAGCTGCACATCAGCTCTGGATGTGGTCCTCCAACAGCAGCCTTGGGAGATCCTGGAGGTCTTCACCAGATAAAGTCCTACAATCTTTCTCTTTGCCTTCACAGGAAAAAAAAAAATCACTCGATATTTTCAGACTCAACCTAGACCTGAGACTAATTCTGTGGTTAAGTGACACAGGTTAGAGAGCGCCTAGGTGTCTGTCACGGTCGGGATGTGGTGCCATTCACGTTGTAGCCTGTGTGGATGACGCCCCTAGCATTTTGCAGTGCCAGCCTGTGCCTCGTGAATCATGGCCCTGGGTCTGTGGCCCTTAAAGAGCTAGTTTCAGAAAATTCATGTTTGATTTATCCACAACCACCTACTGTTCCTGCCTGAGAAGTAGCCTTAACTATTTAAGTCTAAGTCCAGATGGAAAACTCTGGAATAGCCCGAGAATGGTTTTTGCTTCCTGTTGATTGCAAATGAGGACAGAGGAGCATGGGGCTGACTTTGTTCTCTACTAGCTGGGTGAACATGCATAAGTTATTCTTTTTTTTTTCCTTTTTGTCTTTTTTCGTGTCTGGCAACAGATTGCAACCCTCAGTGTCGCGCCCATACCGGACCAGGACCGGCAATGGGATTGCAACCCTCGGCGTTGCACCCGCACCTCGCTCAGCCAGTGAGCGGGAACCGGTCTGTATGTGGGATCCGAACCCTCGGCGGGAGCACCGCCGCGCTCCCAAGCACAGTGCGCCGCCGGGCGGGCCCCAAAGAGGAGGTGTCTCTGTAGACCATGATTTTTTTTTTTTTTCCTTTTTGTCTTTTTTCGTGACCGGCAATGGGATCGGATCCGAACCCTCGGTGGGAGCGCCGCTGCGCTCTCAAGCGCCACACTCTACCGAGTGCGCCACCGGGCCGGCCCTCGCATAAGTTATTCTAAACTTTCTGTGCCCTTGTTTCTTCGTCTGTAAAATGGGGACAGCACACACATCACAGGATCGACAGATCCTACGGGTGTCTGGAAGACATGGACTTTGTATGACTGTCTCCTTCTTTTCACCCAACTTTCATCTTCTCAGACCTTCCCTGAACATGCAAAATGAAGTAGCGCCAGCCACTTGCTGTTCAATCACCCTATTTTAATTCTTTGCATAATTTTTATCATGGATGACATTTTTCCTTCCCTCCCTCCTTCCCTGCACCCCTGCCTTCCTTCAATCTCCCCCATTAGAAGGCAAGACACACAAGAGCAGCAGTTGCTGCTGGTTCACTCCTGAACCCCAGTATGAAACAGTGGTTGACACACAGTAGGCCCTCAACCAGGGAGCTTGATACACGTTTTTTTTTTTTTCATTCCTTGGTTGGCATTTAGCACTGTGTTCTCAAAGCTCTGAAGGAGACTTTTGTGCTTCTAACCTTGCAAAGCACAGCTTCCTGCCTGGCATGTATGTGTGCCCCTCAGACATTTCAGATGGAGCTTTTTTACATTGAGCTTTTGGCCCATCCTGTCTTTTATAGACACTGAATAGAATTATCTTAAATCTCTGAAAAAAAAATTCTGATCATATAGGGTCTCATGCTTCAAGTTTCCCAAGTTTCCCACTTTCAAGTGTTTCCTGGTGGGGGCATCTTTTCTCAGTCTTTGGGAAGCATGATCAATGTGTGGAGTTAGGGAATTTCTCAAGATGGCAACGTCTCCACATGGAACCAGGAATGCAAAGCAATGAGGCCTCGACCTGAAGGATGTACTGAGAACTGAGCTGCTCTGGCTATTGGCATTCAGACAAAAAGCAGAGAAGGGGCTGCAAGGAGATTCCAGAAGCAGGGATCTGAATTCACTGTGTCGGAATTTAAATTTGACTAACTGTGAGAGTGAGGATCAAATTGAATGTAAAAGCAACTCTAACCAGAACCCCAGGCACGAGAAATCTCCACAGTGCAAAAGATACATCAGCAAGAATATGGTGCACTTGGGCTGACAGCACAGCCTGGCCCAAGCCCGAGTTATAGGACTGCCCAAAGACTGAAGGAAGGTGCCGGACATGTTTCCATCCTAAAGGACCACATTCCAAATCCATCCCTGAGCAGGAGATAACCTCAAAAGCTATAATACTGTAAGGAATTTTAAATATTCACATTTCCTACACTAGCCTTTCTTCTGAGAAATGAAGTGTCTTTCAAAACCATATGGCAGGAGCACACTTAATGTATAATAAAAATGCTTGGTTTTGGTAATTATGACAAAGCTGTTGCAATGTTAAATGATGCCACTTTATGGATTGTGAAAATGCAAGTGCCACAATCAGCAATAGCTGGGAGTTTATTATTTTTAACCATCCCTGAGGGCCCGAGAAAGGATGAAGCAAATGTGAGCGGTGCTCTTGGCCAGCGCATGGCTTGGAGAAGAGCCAAGGAAGGAGGAGGAAGGGGAGGAGGAGGAGGAACGATGTAAGAAGAAGAGAATAATACACAGATGGAGTAGAAGAGAATGTATTTTTTTCTTTTGATAGACGGCATGATACTGTTAACACAAGCTACTCTAAGCAGGGACTTTGGTTTTTAATGGAGCGAGATGTCCTGCATGGGGAAAAGATGACTTCCTGTTAGAGTGCCACCTCCTGGTATATGTGCTCTTGGCGCTGGAGGTGCAAACACCAAGCTCATGGGGACGGAGGAGGAGGGCTGCAAGAGAGGGGCGAGGCTGCAGGGGCTGAACAGCTTTGTTCACAGTGATTGGCCCTCCATTTCCAGCCCACCAGACAGCATGTACGCACCCAGGAGTCCGTCCTTCAGGGAAAAAAGAAATACACTGGAGGGTTCTTGCTAAAGAAATTGAGTTATCCTGGGCCAAGAACATACCATCCAGGTATTCAGGAGTCGTCCTTCTAGATCACCAACTGGTTCCCTGCTTGTCACCCTCAGTAAACGATGCCACCTGCATGCATGGACCCATCTCTCAGCTTTCTTGTGTTTCACTTTTGCATAGGAAGGGAAATCGAGGATCATCAGACATTTGAAGAAATCCTCCAGCATGAAAGAGAGAGACCAAATAAACCAAAAAAAGACCCTTAAAAAATAGATTAACTTGGGGGAACAAAAAGGAACTTAAAAAAAAA
>NW_007727045.1:90087-91218 GCF_000696425.1 Galeopterus variegatus
AAAAAAAAACACCTCTTATTAGTATCTACAGAGATTCTAGAAGATATATTTATTAACCAGCAAGAGGATGCCATAAAAACGTAACTATTATGACATTGTGGAAGAAAGTTCAAAAGAAGAGTTAGAAGATACATTTGAAGAAATACTTTAGGAGGTTAAATAAGAAGACAAATAAATGGAAAAGATGAGAGAAGGAAACGATGAGAGTCACAGATAATCGATTTATTAGGGTCAACATCAGAATAATTAGAATTCCAGAAAGCTAGAACTGGGGGAAGAGGGGGAAAGAAATTATATATATATATATATATAAATTATATATATAATATAACTATATTATATATATTATATTTTATATATATATATATATAAATACAGGATTATTTTCCTGAGATAGGCACAAATCTTTGGATTAAGAGGGCACATTGAGTGCTGGGAGGGAGGAATGAAGACCAGCCCCTGGCCATGCTGCTGTGAAACGTCGGGACCCCCGGAGAGCTTAAAGACTCCAGAAACAACGCACGTCATCTCAAGAAGAACAGTGGAGGGAATGTTAGAGAGATGCTAGACGGCAAGAGAACAATGCCTTCCAAGTTTTGAGAAAAAAATTATTATTTGAAAAAATTAAACAATGTATTAATCTATCAAAAAATAATAAACCCATTACGTGTTAACATAGATAGCGTTTTAATGAAAAACAGCATTTTTGGAAATCTTTTTATTGTCTGGCTTAGTAGAAGACAGCGGGAGTCTCTGCTTCTGCTTTCTGTCTGTTGTGATTGTTACGGTCGAGGGCAAAATTCGTCACCTAAAATTCTATACCCAGCCAAACTGAAATTAGAAGGTAGAAATAAGACATTTTCAGACATGCTGGGACTCTGAAATATTACCTCCTACCTTCATTTTTTGGAGGAAGCTATTTGAGAATGTGCAGCAGTGAAGCAAAGAACTAAACCAAGGAAAATGAGGATACTGGCTTCAGGAAACTGAGGAATGAACTCCAAAAATCAGTGAAGAGAAGCATGATCACTCCACAAAAGAGATCTTTTGGGGGAGTGGAGGGGAGACTTGAAAGAGTAGGTGCTGTTATGGAGTGCATGGGAAAAAATGGAAATACTGATAATGAAATAG
>NW_007727045.1:91279-106362 GCF_000696425.1 Galeopterus variegatus
TTTTCAGACATGCTGGGACTCTGAAATATTACCTCCTACCTTCATTTTTTGGAGGAAGCTATTTGAGAATGTGCAGCAGTGAAGCAAAGAACTAAACCAAGGAAAATGAGGATACTGGCTTCAGGAAACTGAGGAATGAACTCCAAAAATCAGTGAAGAGAAGCATGATCACTCCACAAAAGAGATCTTTTGGGGGAGTGGAGGGGAGACTTGAAAGAGTAGGTGCTGTTATGGAGTGCATGGGAAAAAATGGAAATACTGATAATGAAATAGACATGATTATAAACTTCAGGAACAGCAAATAGCTGTGCAAGGAAGGGTGGGTAGCGATTCCATACGATGCAGCTCTGCAGTGAATGATCGTCCCATGGTCACAATAATACGAACACTGCATTTAGTTTCATCCTGTAGACAAAGCAAAGATGACTTCATTTTTCATTTTTTTTACTGAATGGAATGCAAGTTTTATTAGTGTTAAGAATGCAAAGGTCAAAGCATGGCTGACAGAAATAGAACTATGGAAGGAAGGAGAAATAGCTGAAGCTTCTCATGTTAGAAAGGGGAGAGTATTTGATGGAGCAAGAAATACGGTGTTAGTTAATTGCTCATATTTGCAAAGGTAACCAAAAGAGGAGCTCTAACTAGTGCTATAATTATCCTGGGACATTGGGGAGGGATAGAGGGAAGAAATCAGTTTTAGACAGCAACACCCTCATACAATACAGCAAAAAGTCAATCTTGCAATAAATTGATAAATCAACAAATAGTGATGGAAGCCTATTATTTTGTGATAGGGAGGTAGATGCTTATCAGCTAAAAATATGGAGGTGGAAAAAGGAAAGGCAGTAGATGGCTGCTTTTATTAACAGTATGTTTTGAAATCGATTTTAAGGACATAAAAGAAAAATAAAAAAATTAATTTGTGTGGTCCAGGCCACCAATATACATTATCAAATCCACTTAGTTCATCCTTGTCTTGTGTCTGTGATAATAAGGTTGGGGGAGGCAGGAATCAGAATCTGGCCTGTTCTCTTTCAACCTACATATCAAATGTGGATCAGAATGCTCCAGAAGAGCCTTCGGGGATCATGGTATGCAAATGAAGACCCACTCTTTTTCGAATAATACCGTTCTTTCATACTGAATTCTATCTCTGTAGGAGGACTGACAAATGTTCCCTATTAGCAACCACAACTTCATGTACTTTCAGTGCAGGGCTGCGGAGGGTGCTGATAGTCAGGGGTGGGATGGGATAAAAGACAGTGTTCCTTCTTACGTCAACCTCAGTGGTGACCCTAAATCCCAAAGAGAGACTTCTAGAAAAGTCTTGATTTGTCACCTGCCACCATCTTGGTGAATGCATTGGAAGATCAGTCTAGATACTAAAGAAAAGCCAGTTCATCCAATCAAGCATGAGAATCAAAACCGATATGTGACTGCAGGTCCTTATAGTCCAGGCGGGGAAAAGGCACAAATAAGGCAGCCAGAGACCTGATCTAAGCAGAAGAGGCAGATCCTAAGTCCGGTGGCTGATAACATTGAGGATAACCAACCGGTGTACCAGATGTACAAAGGAGGCCCAGTAGTGGGAAATGCCAAGAAAGTCTCAATTCTCTTCCTGGAAGAGAGGTCTCATGGCCACCTTGCAGAGAATAGAGAATCCATGTAAGCCAAATATGTTCATCATGAAGTCCACTTAACAAAGGTTTATTTAGGGCCAACTTAATAAGAGTTTGGGGAAGAAGGTAGAAAGAGATTTCTTTTGCCCAATTTTTTTTCTCCATGTGATAGTCTGTAGGCTTCTGGGAGTCAATACCCACAACTCCCAAAGATCTGGAATTTTGGCAGTTATCCAATTCAAATCTCTGGATGTGAATTTCTTGGTTGAAAAATCTGGTTTGATGGTTGAAATGGGGACTGACTGAATTTTATTGATATTTAGAATCTTTTGAGCCACACTGTTACATTTAGGGAAATTCCAGCCTTATAAGTTCCATCCTCCCTAAAGGAGAAACTTGAAAACTCATTTCCCTAACTTTCTTGTGTCCAGGATGTAGGAACATGACCTCGTCTCTACTAATCAGACTCACCTTCTTGAGATTTAACTTGAAAGAGAGCAGCACAAGAAGGAGGCTCTGAGTGAAATCTGTGTAGTGATGCAGGCGCTGCCTAGGCATCTGGCTTCCAGGGATGAAGTTTCTGCAAGGTGGAGTGGAATCAGGGGGACCGTGGTAGTGGCAGCAGTGGAGAAAGGTTCATCAGCAGAATGATGTGGTTGTGGTTTTTGTCATTGATCTAGAAATCTTAGACTCAAGCATCAGCTCTCCCAACAGTTCAGAGAGCAATGCACTCTCCTTTAATGAACTCCTTTTCTACATAATCAGCTAGACTCAGTCTCTGTTGCTTGCAGCCAGAAATCCTGATTTCTACATTGGTCTGTGCTGCTTAAAAGAACCAGGTAACTGCCAGACTGATCTGTCAAATGAGAGCATATCCACCCAACGGAAGTACAATAAATTTGTGTATTTATGAACTTCATTATTTATTCTATACAGACAACCAAAACTGGTCTCTTATACACATGAATGAAGTTTCAACTCCAGTTTTAGGGACAGCACCCCAAAGTTTGATACTTTGACATTTTATTTGGTTTTTAAACAGAGAGCTAGCTAACTTTGATTCTGAATTATAATGGCAGAATGGCTGACAATGTAATTATGATTGTGTCTATCAGTCATTTTATATTGTACAGAAAAGCAGATCTTTATTCCCCATTGAACTTCTGGAGAGTGGGTGGGTTTTTCTTCCTGCATGTGATTGCAAAGGAGCTGAGGTTTGGAAATCTCAGAAAATGTTTTCATTGTGTTATTTTAAAGTGTACTTAAATCAGGTTGTTCTTTAAAAATTTTAGGAGAGATTCAGATTTAATATGAAAATGCACCAAAAGTCTATTTACCAAAAATCAATTCAGTCCAAATTTTCTAGAAGAATTATTTTTAAGTAGCAGAAATAACAGCAGAGGAGTTCAGATTCAAAGGTCATAACTTGGTAGGATTTCTTTTGTGGAAATTCTAGCTAAAAGGAGATAAAAGAAAACAATTTCCTGCTACCAGACCAGAATTGCGAAGGAATTGTATGGCCTAATACCCAAAAACTGGCAAATTGGGTCTGTGATTGCTCAGACCCAAAGGCCACCCCCAACCCCCTTAGTTATACTAATAGGAAACAGGCTTCTATCTAGGGCAGTATATCTTCTAGAAGGAGAATCCTTCCCCAAGGCCCTCCAATACATGGTCATGTAGAACAATGGACAAGGGAGATTTCCTCAGTGTGCAAAATTTGGGGCAACCATAGTGACCCAATCAATTCACCCCATGGCTAGATAATGGAGTCTTTGTTATTCTTGTATAGCAGGATGTGGTTGCAGGATCATTAGAAGCCACATCCAGATCTGATTGAGAGAAATGTGCAATACTGTGGGGCCCTGGACTTGGAGCTACATATAGTAATTGGACGTGACTTTGGGGTTGTCTTCTTTTGACAGATGTTTATCTATTTTTGATGTATATAGGATAGTTGCACTGTGTTAAGTGGGCATTTAAAAGTTATATGCATAGAACATGCACACGCTTGTACGTGTGTATGCGTACGAATGTGTGTACAAATGTTAGATATTCAAGGGGTGGAATAGAGTAGACTGTACTACAGTTTCTGACTACTTAGCACACTTTTACTTAGCATCCTTCCTCTGGTAACTCACTTTTTCTTTGGAAAATGATCTTTGCGTAAGCATTGTTGTTTTGATGGGGGCCGTTAATCATAGTGACTAGTCTTAGTTTGGCTACAGAAGTGGGGCACATGACCTAGGCCTGGAGAGTCAGGAGTAACCAATGCTTTTGTCTCCAGTGATTGTTTTAAAGATGAGCATTTGACCCAAACCAGGTTAATCAGAGTCTTGGCTGAGATTTTTCAGCTAATGAAGAAGACTGTCTTTTTTCTTCTGGAAATTCTAGGTTTAGATGATGTGAGCCTGTAATTGCCAGTGGTCATAATCTGCCACTTGGAGAGAACGTGCCTCACTGACAGAAGAGCTAGTATTTGTTGAGCACTTACTATGTGCCAGGCACTGTTTTAAGTGTTGTGTATGCTTTATCTCATGCAATCCATGCAGTAACTCTATGAGATACGTTTTATTATATCCCCACTTTACAAATGAGGACACCGAAACAGAGAGAGGTGAAGTAACAAGTTGCTTAAATTTATGGTGGAACAAGGATTCATATTCAGGAAGTCTGACTTTGTTGCATGAGATTTTAACCGCTATGCCACACATTGCTAAGCTGAGCAGAGAAAAGTCAAATAGAGAGAAGGATAACCGGGAGAAGGAGAGGGAGAAAAAACCCTGGTGATACAATTTGAGGAAGCCAAGACAAATAGAACCAAAAGATGGAGAGAAATGAGGCATTAAATCCAGCCACTCTGGAGCCAGCTGCACTCCAGGGCTTTGCAGGTACTGAAATAATGGCTTCCCTTTAGGGCTTAAATGAGTTTGTGCTGGATTTTTGTCACTAGTAACTGTAGGAGTTTGAACAAGTACAAATATATATTATATTCTTACCATCAGGGTCCAACAGAAGAAAATGTTCTACATCTGTGATGTCCCATATAGTAGCTATTAGCCACATATGCTATCGAATGATTAAAATATGCCTAATTTGGGCCGGCCCGTGGCTCACTCGGGAGAGTGTGGTGCTGATAACACCAAGGCCGCGGGTTCGGATCCTATATAGGGATGGCCGGTTGCTCACTGGGTGAGCGTGGTGCTGACAACACCAAGTCAAGGGTTAAGATCCCCTTACCGGTCACCTTTAAAAAAAAATGCCTAATTTGACTGGGGAGCTGAGTTTTTAGTTTTATCTCATTTTAGTTAATTAAACTTAAAATTTAAATAGTCACATGTGGCTAGGAGGTACTGTATTGCACAGTACAGATCTGGAGGACACAGCTAAAGCTGTTCTCAGAGCATTACATTCCTATATTAGCCTGTTTGGGCTGCTATAACAAAATATCATAGACTGGGCAGATATTAAACAACAGAAATTTACTTCTCATAGTTCTGGAGAATGGGAAGTACAAGATCAAGTTGGCAGCAGATTTGATGTCTGGTGAAGGCCTGTTTTCTGGGTCATAGATGGCACCTTCTTGCTGTTTCCTCACATAAAGGAAGGGGTAAGGGGTCTCTCTAGGGCCTCTTTTATAAGGACACTAATCCCATTTGTGAGGGCTCTGCCTTCACGACCTGATCACCTCCCAAAGCTCCCACCTCCTAATACCATCATCTTGGGGGTGAGGATTTCAACATATGAATTTTGGGAGGACACACACATTCAGACCACAGCAATTACTAAACACGAAGGGGTGAAAATTAATTAATAATTATTACAATCCAAGAATTTAGAAAAATAATAAAAACCAAATGTAATGAAAACAAATGGAAGGATTCATAAAATTAAAACAGAAATTACTGGCTCAAAAAATAAAACACTGGAATGTAAATCCCAGAGCTAGGTAAATTAAAATGAAGATGTGTACATAATAAAATTGGTAAGTCACCAGCTAATGTACACAAGACAAAAAGGGAGAAAGCACAAATATACACAATTTGAAATGAGAATGGAAAAATAATCATAGATATAGAGGAAATTAAACAAGTTTTAATAAAATACCTTACTTATCTTTCTGTGTTTAAATTTGAGAAAACTGAGTTACTTTCTAGGAAAACTAAATTTCCAAAATTGATTGTGCTATAGATAGAATATCTAAACCAACCTGCCATGGTTGTCATAAAATAAAATGAGAAGATTGCCAAAGAGCTATCCTCTCCCCAGTCTGCGCAAAGACCCTAGCTTTGATAGTTAAACAGCTGTGTAGTATTCTGTTCCAAATATATTTAATCACTTTGCTATCGCTTGTCATTTATGACTTTACAAGTCTTTTTTCCCCCAGAAACAAAAATTGAATTCTTTTAAATTTGAAGGAAAAGAAAATTGCAAAACTTCTTAAATTGTATTAGAAGACTTCAAAAGAAACATTACACATTTTGCTTTAGGCCAGTGTGACATGGATTTCAAATCTGGTGAAGAATAAAAAAGAATAATGGAAATGAACTTCACATATGAAGATCAGCACAAAATCCTAATAATATAACAGAAAATGGAAGCCAGTAGCACATTAAACGAAAGACAGAACCTAGTCAAGTGGGGCACATTCCAGGATCTAAAGGTGGTTCAATATTAATAAATGTTTTCTTGTACTTCATTTGTTATCATTCTTTTTTTTTTTTCGTTAAATTTTTATTTTGTCAATATACAATGTATATGATTATTATGGCCCATCACCGACACCTCCCTCCCTCCTCCCTCTCTCCCCTCCCCCCAAGAATGTCCTTTCCGTTTGCTTGTTGTAACAACTTCATAAAAGTATAGTTGTTATATCTTCTTCCCCACCCCCACCCCCGGTTTTGTGTGTGTGTGTGTGTGTGTGTGTATTTATTTATTTATTTTTAGCTCCCACAAATAAGTGAGAAGATGTGGTATTTCTCTTTCTGTGCCTGACTCGTTTCACTTAATATAATTCTGTCTAGGTCCATCCATGTTGTTGCAAATGGTAGTATTTCATTCGTTTTTATAGCTGAGTAGTATTCCATTGTGTAGATATACCACATTTTCCGTATCCACTCATCCGATGATGGACATTTGGGCTGATTCCAGCTCTTGGCTATTGTGAAGAGTGCTGCAATGAACATTGGGAAACAAGTATACCTTCGACTTGATGATTTCCATTCCTTTGGATATATTCCCAGCAGTGGGATAGCTGGATCGTATGGTAGATCTATCTTCAGCTGTTTGAGGAACCTCCAAACCATTTTCCATAGGGGTTGCACCATTTTGCATTCCCACCAACAATGTATGAGATTTCCTTTTTCTCCGGGAAATGCAAATCAAAACCACACTGAGATACCATCTTACCCCTGTTAGGATGGGCAAAATCCAAAAGACGCTGAAAGATAAATGCTGGCGTGGTTGCGGAGAAAAAGGAACTCTCATTTGTTATCATTCTTGATTTTAAAAAGTTTAATAAAACAAGAATTAACAAAATGCTGAACAAAACAGATATTTCCTTAATAAAACAAAAAGTATATCTGAAGCCAAAAGTCAGCATTATTTTTCATCTTGAAACCCATTAGCATTATTAAAATGAGGAACAAGATAAGGACACCCACTTTCACCATCATTATCTGATAGTTTTACTAGAGTACTAATCAATAAGAGAAAGAAATAAGGGTATAAAAATTGTAAGCCAAGATGGGGAAGCAACCTAAATGTCCATAGATGGATGAATGTATAAAGAAAATGTGGTGTATACATACAATGGGATATTATTCAGCTTTAAAAAAGAAGGAAATTCTGCCATATGCATCAACATGGATGTACCTTGAGGACACCCTGCTAAGTGAAATAAGCCAGTCACAGAAGGACAAATACTGTATGATTCACTTTTTTTTTTCCCCCTTTTTGTCTTTTTTTCGTGACTGGCAACGGATCGCAACCCTCAGTGTTGTGCCTGTACCAGACCGGGACTGGCAACGGGATCGCAACCCTCGGTGTTGCTCCCGCATCTCGCTCAGCCAGTGAGTGGCCGGTCTGTATGTGGGATCCGAACCCTCGGCGGGAGCGCCGCCACGCTTCCCAAGCGGTGCACTGTAGCAGTGCGCCACCGGGCCGGCCTCTGTATGATTCACTTACATGAGTATTTAAAGTGGTCAAACCCACAGAAGCAGAAAGTAGAATGGTGGTTGCCAGGAGCTGGGGGGAGGGAGAAATGGGGAGTTGGTGTTCAATGGGATAAAGTTTCAGTCAAACAAGATGAAAAAGTTCTAGAGATCTGCTGTGCAATATTGTACTTGTAGTTAATGATACTATACTGTACACTAAAAACTTTGTTGAGGATAGATCCATTTTTTTTAACCACTATAAAGTTTAAAAAAGAATACAAATTGGGAAGAAAGAGACAAAATTCTCATTTCCAAATGCTTTGATTGTATAACTGGAACACTCAAGGAATCAACTGAAAAAAGCTATTAGAAACAGAGAATTTAGTGAGGCTGCTGGTTCCCGAATCAATATGCAAAAATCAATAACTTTGCTAATAAAATAACACTTTACCAGTTAATATGATGGTTCAGGAATATGTGAAAAGATGCTCAATCGCATTCATATTTAATGAAATAAAGTGAAAACAAGGACTCCTTTTCACTTAGATTGATAGGGTTAAAAAATAGATAGTATACAAAATTTAAAGTGTAGGAAAATAGACTTCCTTATAAAATCTTAATGAGAGTGTGAAATAGGTCCAACTTGGTGGGCAATTAAGCATTATCCAGCATTGTAAAAATGCACACACCCTTTGACTCAACTATTGCACATCCAGAAATTTATCCAAAGATAACTTCCATGTGCACGAAAACATTTATATAAGGGTGTTTATCGTACCATGATTTCAATAGCAAAAGACTTGTAAAGTCAGAAATGTCCAGCAAAAGGGGAATGATTGAATGTATGTGGAATAGACCCCTAGATGGCCGTTTAAAGGAGTGCAGTAGATCCTGATGTGCAGATCTGGAGCAATCTCTGTCTCATTCCGTTCGGGCTGCTGTAATGTAAACAACAGAAATTTATTGTTCACAGTCCTGGAGGCTGGGAAGGCCAAGATCAAGGCGCCGGCAGATTCAGTGTCTGGTGAGGGCCCGCTCCTCATAGATGGGGCCTTCTGTGTCCTCACAGGGCAGAAGGGCAAAGGGCTAACAAGCTCCCTCAGGCCTCTCTCCTAAGGGCACTAATCCCATTCAGAGGGCAGAGACCTCTTAATACCATCACCCTGGGGGTTAGGTTTCAACATGTGTATCTCAGGGGACACAAACTTTCAGATCACAGCAATCTCCAATATAGACATTAAGAGAAAAAAGCCACAAAGACATTTAGGAATGTCCATAGTATGCTCCCATTGTGTCAAGAAAAAAAAAAAAAATATATATATATAAACAATAACTTCCGGAAGGATAAAATAAAATAAATAAAAACCTGCTAAAAGGTGACCAGAAGACCAGAGAGGCAGGAAGCCTTATTCTTTCACGTTACCTTGGGCACGTATTACTTTTCAGTTAGAATGACAACAATAAACATGTGGATGAATCCAATATTCATTTATTGATTCATTCATATAGCATGTACTGAGCCTTCTTCCTCTCACCCTCCACATGTCTATACCAGGTACTGTGCTGCGCCGGGAGGATACAGAAGGGAACGAGACATGCCCAGTCTGGTTCCTTCCTTCATAAAGGCTTAACAGTCCTTGCTAGGGCTTTGCTACTCAAAGTGTGGTTTGTGGACAACGAGCATTGTCATCACCTGGGAGCTTCTTATAAATGGAGCATCTCAGACCCCATCCCAGACCTGCCTCTAGCCAGATTCTGCGTTTTAACAGAGGCCCCAGGGGTTTCATTCCAGCACATGTGGTTCAAAATTGCTGTTCCAGGGATCACCCCCAAATAACTGCAATCCTGCTAGTTCAGATATGGTTTCCGAACTACCAGGGAGGGCATAGTTACAGCTAGCTGGGAACATGCTGATTTACTCACAGGAGTGTTGGGGGGAAGGAGGTTAAATACCCGCATTCCAAATTGTACTATAACTTTACACTAATTTTTGTCCTTTTCTCTCAGGAGTTAACTAAATAGCTTTGCTGTGCTGTTACTATAGCAACAGGGTCCAAGAGCGCTTTTGCTGCTTCCCATTGCAGTAGCCTCCCGACTAGTTTCCCGGCCTCCAACCAAGCCTGTTTTCGGTTAATCAAAGTTGAAATCAAGCACGTGGCAACTGAGACAGTCACAGTCCCTGGATGATACAGCAGGTGCAATAACTGCCTAAATTTGCATTAGTTTAGGACTGTTAAGGATTATGCTCAACTGATTCCTGAATTCAGAACAGTCACCCCCTTCCCACAGAGAGAAAAATTGCTTCTTTGACAACTGTGTATTTTTCAATTTTTAATTTCTATAGTTTTTTTTTGCTATATAAATATAGGAAAAACATTAGAAAATGCAAATGAGTTAAAAAAATACACTGACTGTCCAAATTCATGCATATCTGTCGTTTTTAGTGGCTGCACATTATTCCATTATTGGGGAAAATGAAGTGGTGCATGTGAAGCAATTGGTGGTGCTGAGCCCAGCACATAGTGGGTCTGCAATCGTGGGCGTTTTCATCCTGCCTTTTCCCAGGCAATAAGGTCTTGGGCATACGCCTTCTCTTCCAGTCAGTTGCCCTGGCGACTTCTACCAAGCCCAGGCATCCCTATCTAATGGCTCCATTCATCTCTAGCACGCTGGCCTTTCTGAAGCACTTTCATAGGTATTTCCTATGTAGACGCAAATCCACAATTGTCTTTGTCCAAAGGACAGTGCCTAGAAATGCAAGCAACGCGCACCCCAGAAAGGGCAACACAGTTTCTGTAGACACAATTCTTCACAGGCCTTCTCCGAAGCTGCCTCTTTTCTCTTTGCTTTGAAGCAAAGATCCAGAGAATTTGGGGACAAGGGGATCATGTGGACCAGTCCCTGACCTCTGGCAAGGCTTACTCATTTTATGGATGTGGCAACTATGATCCAAAGAAGTGACATGAGGTCATACAGCAAATTGATGGCAGAGGGGAATTAGATAATGTTCTTACTACAACATTAAAAAGAATGTTTTATTGGGTTATAACATACTGCAGTAAAGTGTGCACGTCTTAAGTGTGCAGCTCAATGAAACTTTGCATACGTGTACACCCACGTAACACCATCTACATCAAGACCCAGAACGTGGCCACCACCCCAGCAGGCTTCATGCCCCCTCCCAATCAACACCACACCCAAAGATAACTGCTACCATCCTAGATTAGTTTTACCTACAGCATGTGGCTCTCAGGATCAGAGGAGCAGCTATTGCCACCACCATTTTACACATGAGCAATCTGTGACCAGTGTTAAGTAGCAACGGTAGCATCTCATATGTATCAGCTGCCTCCTCTGTGCCCGGCACTGTACACATGCACACCTCCTTTAATGTCCACAGCTCTGTGAGGCTGACACTGCTGCCACCTGGTAACCGTCTCTGTCTACCCGTCGATCTATCTATCTTCTATGTATCTGTCATCTACCTATCCACATACCTATCACTCTATCATCTACCAGCATATCTATGTATCTACCACCTACCTATCAATATATCTGTATCTACAATCTATCAATATATCTGTGAATCTATTATCTACGTCTCTATCATCTCTCTATCAAGGTATCTGCCTATGTACCAATATATCTATGTATCTATCACCTCTATCACCTATTTATGTATTTATCAACTATCTATGCCTCTCTCATCTATATATCAACATATCTATACATCTATTGATCATCTATCAACATGTCTACGTATCTACCATTTCTATCATCTATCTGTTAATGTATCCATCTATCATCTCACCGTCAGTCAGAGACTTGTTACAGGGCCTTGAGCTTCACAGCATGGGGGCTGCTTAAGCAGTCTTTGTAAGCCAGTTTCTTTGTATCTGATGCTGGGCCTTGGATTCCAGACTGCAGGCAGCTGGGAAAGGAGATGGAAGAAAAGGAGGGAGAGCAAGAACCGGTGGGAACCCATAAGCATAAACTGGAACAAGGTGACCAACTATCCTGTTTTTTCAGAACTGAAGGGGTTCCCAAGATTCAAGACTTCCCATTTTAAAATTGGGAAAATTCCGGGCAAAGGGTGAGGATGTGCCACCCTAGCTGGAAACCACGAGGATAGGCTAAAATCTTTGTCGGTTTTTGCTGCCTCCAACCTTGATGGTACAGGTGTCCTGCAGGACCAGCTGGTGCCCTGTCATGGAGCTGCACACACAAACCTGGCCCAGAAGCTGAAGAAGCTGAAGGGGATTCCAGGGGAAGGTAGGATTCCTGCAGGTGCACACCGAAGCGGTAAGCCAGCAGATGAGTGGCAACCTGGGTGAGCTATCACATGGCTGCCAGCATCACTTCTGCCCTCCAAAGCCCTCACCAGAATGTCTCCTGTGGCCCTTCCTAACCAGAAATACACAGGGAAGGGAATTCTGGGAAATGGAGTTCAGCCGAGCCAAGTCAACAGATTGCAAATCTACCCCTCTTTGACAGATGGGGAAACTGAGCCTCAGAAAGACTAATATATGGCCAGGCCCACATGATGAGCAAGGGACTCCAGGTCTAGAGCCTCATTCTACTCCAGGTTCCGTCTCACAGGCTGTGGGAGGTCCGCAATAGCAACAGCTGGGCCAGCTTCTGGGCTCCAGATCCAGTGGCCAGTGTTCAGGGAGGTCCCCAGGCACAGAGGCATGTGGAGTGATGCCCTTAAGAGCAGGGGTCTGATACTGCATCTACCCAGCTGCATAATGTGGGGCAAATTAGTGAACCTCTGCAAGCCACTGTTTGCCACTGTGTAAAATGGGCTCATGACAGTACCTCACAGGGTTTTTGTGAGGACGAAGGGAGATGATCCAAGGACTCAGGAGCTAGTTACAATCTGTGATTCAAGAGCTGTGCAGATGCCCAGCACTCACCCTTGCAAGAAAAACGTTTAGGGCTAGATGGTGGGGAAGGAGTCATTGTTGCCCAGCTCTGGGAGACTCTCCTCAGCCCTTCAAGAGCTGTGCAGATGCCCAGCACTCACCCTTGCAAGAAAAACGTTTAGGGCTAGATGGGGAAGGAGTCATTGTTGCCCAGCTCTGGGAGACTCTCCTCAGCCTGGGAGTATGAAGATGGAGTGGAGGGGAGGCCAGCTGGGACCAGGTTCTCTCAGGCCATGGGGCGGCATCACCACCAGCAGAGGCAGGTGGTGATGGGGCCGATGTGTGTGTGTGGGGGGAAGGCCTGCCAGGCCTTGGAGACTGAGAGCTCCCTAAAGGTTCCACCTGCCCCGCTTCCCCAGTGGACTGGCAGCGGACTGGCAGCAGACTGGCAGCCTTTCAGAGGAGGGTCGTTAAGGTGCCGTTCCTGCCAACCTGGTGACCTGTGTGAGTCAGCGGGATTCCTGGGCATCAGGACAGCCCAGGTGGAGCAGGAAAAACAGAGCAGCCACCTCGCAGCTGCTTTGCTGTGGGTGGTGGGGCAAATGCACCAGTTTCCCAGAGTTTGCTGCTAAATTTAGAACCCAGCTTCTTAGCTCAGTCTTTGTTTAGTCAGAGGCAAAATCCAGGGCTGATGAAACTCACCTGCCTGTCACTGCCCAGCTGGCACATGCCACCGCCTATGGGGGGCAGCCCAAGAAACTGACAGCTTCCAAGTCTGCACCTCTGTCTCTCGCCACTCCCACTCTGTCCCCAGGGCTGCACAACCATCACCAAGCAGGTCCCTGACCCCGGTCATGGGACCAGAGAGGCCCGCACAGTGCTGTTGCCTTGGACTAATAGTGTTTTTTGGGGCAGGGTCAATTCCCTGTTTTTCATCTGACAGCTTCTGACTGCTGAATTTATTACCAGGAGGATGGTGGGCCCCAGAGTCCTTTCCTATTGGCTTCAGAGGATCAGTTATTTTCGGAGGCCAGGGCAGGGCACTGGCTCAGTGGAAGTCAGGCTTGGGGATTTATTGAGCACCTACTGTGCGCCAGGTCCTGTGCGAGTCTCATGAATGCAGAAGTTGCCAATTAAAAGCAGTGTCCCCACCCATCTGTGGATCACAAAATCCATTTAGTGGATCATGAGCAATATTTAGGAAAATGAAACAAAATAGAAAGATCATACGGTACTGAAAGTGGAAAGGGTAGATATTGTTTTCTGAAACTTTCATGTAGGTGAGTACCAGATTGTAATATAAAATGTATTTGTTATTAAGGGCCAAGAAACACTGGTCTAGAGGGGGAGGAAGTATTGCAGTACAATGTAACTGAAGAAGAGAGACCTGGATCTGGATTCTGGATCTGTAACCAGTTGTGTGATCCTGGTCTGGGCAGCATCTCTAAGTATTTATCCCCCCCTCCTTTTTTTTTTAAAGGATAATAATGTTTTCTACAAAGGGTTTTGATGAAAGCTAGAGCAGATGCATGCCCAGATCCCAGCACCGTGCCTGGGACCCTATCAGGTGCTCAGCACACGGACACTATTAACATTGTTAGAAGCACTGAGAGAGACCTGGGGAGGAGGAAGGGACAACCCCCTGGGGGGCTTCACAGAGAGCTGACAGCCGAACTGAGGTTTAGAAGATGCATAAGAGCATGTGGGGGATAGTGGAAGGGTAAGGGCAGTGGGAGGAGAAGCATCATCACTCAAGGTGGGGAGTACAAAAGGGTCTTTTCAGGTAGCAGCTGTGTGTTGGGCTGGCTGGAGTGCAGAGTGAGTTGGAGACAGGGAATGGCAGGAGATGGGCCTAGATCATGATGCTGGGGCCTCTTGAGGGTGAAGGTCCTGGAATGACACACCAGACACTTTGCATACTGTTCTGGGGGCACAGGGACTGCTATGGTTTGGATGTGATCCCTTCAAAATTCAGGTGTTGAAACTCAATGGCCAGTGTGATGGTATTAAGAGGTGGGGTCTCTAAGAGGTTGTTAGACTATAAAGGCTCCCCCTTACAAATGGGATTAAAGCTCTTAGAAAAGAGGCTCACCTGCCCTTCATATGAGGATAGAGCAAGAGGGTCCTTACCGGATGCCAGGTGCTACTGCCCTGATCTTGAACTTCCCATCCTCCAGAGCTGTGAGAAATAAATTTCTGTTCTTTATACATTACCCCATCTATGGTATTCTGCTATAGCAGCATAGACAGGCTGAGACAGGGACCCATCAGGGGAGGGATGTGATCAGATTTGCCTTGAGGTTTAGCTTCTCATTCTGTGATGCTTTTTTTCCCTCTACAATTAGTTTTTAAAAATCCCTCCACCTGGAAGTTCCTCCCAGTGACTTGACTTAATAAGTCCCCTCATAGACTCGGTTGTTAAATTCAGCCCTTGAGGGAGGAGG
>NW_007727045.1:106840-108150 GCF_000696425.1 Galeopterus variegatus
TTTTTTTCCCTCTACAATTAGTTTTTAAAAATCCCTCCACCTGGAAGTTCCTCCCAGTGACTTGACTTAATAAGTCCCCTCATAGACTCGGTTGTTAAATTCAGCCCTTGAGGGAGGAGGCCTGGGCTTGCTTGGCATGGGCTATGCCTGTCCAGTAATAAGCTCCCCATCCCTGGAGGTGTGTGAACAGAGCCGGCATAGCCCTAGGGAGGGGTGCGATGGATAAGTGTTTAAACACTGAAGGGTATGTTTGGATTGATGACCTTGGAGGGACCATCAGTTCCAGGTTTGGTGTTGCTGCCTTACGTGGCAGGAGTGGGTAGTGAAAAGGGTGTCCCAGAAACAGTTATTCTCTTCCCACATGCAGGGGTGAGGAGAGGAGGCCTGGGTGCCTGGGACAGCTGCTGCAGGGTCTCTCGAACACGGCAGAGAGAGGGGCTCTGAGCTTTGAGTCCATGGCACTCCCAGGTACCTCTGCAGAGCTGGCAGAAGGAAGGCAGTCTTCCTGGTGAAGGGCTGTCTTCCTGTGAGGGTAAAAGACCCTACCCGAGAAGTCAGAGTCCCCATAGGTCACTATGTGGTTGCTGCACTGAAATGCTGTCCACATAATCTGGTGTTCCTGAACAGCAGGCAGCCACACAGAGAGGAAGGACAGGAGCTCTCGGTCCCACAGGCTTGGGTTTGAATCCCGCTTCTTCATTTATGAGCTGGGTGGCCTTGGGCAATTCCAAAACTCTCTGGGTCTGAGGTTACACTTGTGCCAAATCTGTTGAGCAGGACTACTGTGATGTATAGAAAGAGCCTAGGCACATGTAAAGTAAGTATGTAATAGTAGTTGTGATGATGACACTGGTGACACATTAAAGTGTGCTAAACTTACAAGTCTAGCATAACACTGGAGCCACTGAAGGAACGTCCGTCACAAGGGCTTAATTACAAAGGAGTCTGGAAGAAGATATGACTCAGCTCTCCAAGTGGGGACCTTGATAGCAAGGGATGTGGCCAGAAGAGACAGGAGGGCACGGTGGTTTCAACCAGATTGGCTTTGCTGGAGGACCCCTAGGACACTGGTCAAAGGAAGCTCTAGTTTCTTGATGTGGGGGAAACTCTGACCCAGGGTGGACCCCAGCAGTGAGATAGCTCCCAGGACAAAGATGACGGTTTGGAGTGGAGTTGAGCAAAAAGAACTCGGGAGGTTTGTAGGCCCCACCCCTCCCCAGTCTCAGTAGGCCCCAGACGTCTGTCATCTCCATAGTCAGCACCTCCTGTTACTCTGAGAACCAACTGGAGGTTAATGGGGAGACTGGATA
>NW_007727045.1:109378-131131 GCF_000696425.1 Galeopterus variegatus
AGAACCATGCCCCTGACCACCATTTTAATTCATTCACTATGGCATGGTCCTACAATTTAATCACCTCTTTAAAGCTACACCTTTCAATTACCATAATAGGATTTCCTACCCTCTTAACAGTCACAGTAAGGGCTTAGTTTCTATGCATGAAGCTTGGGGGACACAAGCTTCAGTGAGTTTTGGGGGGACATAATTCAATCCACTACATTCCACCCCGCCCCCTCAAAACTCATGTCCTTTTCACATACAAATACATTCATTCTACCCCCAAAGTCTTGTTTCAATTCAAAAGCCCAAAGTTCAAAGTCCCATCTGTGAAGTTCAAAACAAGTTGTCTACTTCCAAGATACAATAGTGGGACAAACATAGGGTACATATTCCCATTCCAAAAGGGAGAAGACCAAAAGAAAGGTGTAACAGGTCTTAAGCAAGTCCAAAACCCAGCAGGGCAGGCATTAAATGAAAACCAAAAGAAAGGTGTAACAGGTCTTAAGCAAGTCCAAAACCCAGCAGGGCAGGCATTAAATCTTAAAGCTGGCAAATTCTCAAGGCTGATGAATCAGGTACCTTGACTCCATGTTCGATGTCCTCTGCATGCTGGTGTGGGGGTTGGGCCCCCAAGTCCTCAGGCAGCTCCATGTCTGTGGCTTTCCTGGTCCCAGGAGATGCTTCAGCTCTTGCAGGCTGGCATTGCACACTGGTAGCTCCACAGGTCTGGGGTCTCCATGGTTGTCTCACTCTCACAGCTCCACTAGGCATGGCACTGATGGGGTTTCTCTGCTGCAACTCCAACCCCATGTTTCCACTCAGCATTGCTCTAACAAAGGTTGTCTGTGGTGACTCTGCCCCTGTGACAGATCTCTTCCTCTCTCCTCCCCAGACTTTCCCATACATTCTCTGAAATCAGGGTGGAGGTTCCCAAACTTCCACAGCTCTAGCATTCTGCAAGCTTGCATACATAACACCACATGGATGCCACCAAGGCTTCAAGCTTGTATTTTCCAAAGCTGCATGCCTAGCACACCTGGGGCCACTTTACACACAGCTGGAACAGCCAAAGCAGCTGGGGTGCTGGTGCTGGAAGCAGCTTCCTGAGGTGGTCCTGAGCAATGAGCCCATGGAGGGCTCCTCAAGCCTGTTCCCTAAGACCATTCTGTCTCCCTATGTCTTTGGGTCTGAAATGGAACAGTTGGTCCCAGAGGCTTCTGCAGTGCCTTCAGGGTCTTTTCTCTTTGTCTTGATAGTCCCTTTCCTTTGGACTAGTCTTCTTAGCTAATGGTTGCTGGGCTGCGCCGTTGCATGCTCTCTGCTTCTCTACCACATGGCCAGGCTGCAAATTTTCCAAATCTTTATGCTCTGCTTCCCTTTTAAATTCTGGCTTTATGTTATGCCTTTGCCACCATAATTCAGCATAAGCTGTTGCAAGTAGCCATGCAGCTTCCTTAATGCTTTACTGGCTAGAAATTTCTTCAGCTAAATACTTTGGTTCACAACTCTTAAGTTCCAACTTCCACAAAGTCCTAGGACATGGACACAATGTAGCCAAGTTCCTTGCCAGTTCGTAGCAAGGTTGATCTTTTCCCCAGTTTCCAATAAGTCCCTTGTCATTTACATCTGAGACCTTCTTAGAATGGTCTTTATGGTCCATATTTCCATAAGCATTCTGTTCACCACCATTGAACCAGTCTCTAAAACATTCCCTGGTTTTCTTGTCTTCTAAACATTCACTAGCATCAAGGCCTTTTCTAGACTGTTCCTCCAAATTCCTCCAGCCTCTCCTCAACACCTAGTTCCAAAGCTGCTTCCACATTTTCAAGTATTTGCTGTAAGCAATGCCCCACTCCTGGTACCAATTTTCTGTATTAGTCTGTTTGCGCTACTTATAACAAAATATATGGAACTGGGTATTTTATAAAGAAAAACAACATTTATTGCTTACAGTTTATGAGGCTGGGAAGTCCAAAGTACACCTGGTGGGGGTGACAGTGACTCAGGGGTCTCACATTGCAAGATGGTAGAAGCAGAGAGAGCAGAGATAAGACAGACTCTCTTCTTCTTTTAAAGCCCTTAGAACCACACCCCTGACCACCATTTTTAATCCATTCACTCTGGCATGGTCCTACAATTTAATCACCTCTTTAAAGCTACACTTTTCAATTACCATAATAGGATTTCCCACTCTCTTAACAGTCACAGTGGGGGCTAAGTTTCTAATACATAAAGCTTGGGGGACATAATTAAGCTTCAGTGAGTTTTGGGGGAACCTAATTCAATCCACTGCACCACCTATCAATAATAATAAACTCCTTGTAAACAATATTGAGTTGCCTGCTTCATTCTTTGGTCTCAGGATACCTTCTCAGTTTAAAGGGCACTATACTGTTAGCTCACATTCAGACGTACTCTAATGCTTTATATGGCCGTTGGTATATAGGAATTATATAATAAATGTTTCTTAAGGAAAATACATAAGCACAGAAATGTTGTTTGAACTGTCTCCTCAAAGAGTTTATTTGTAGCAGACAGACTGTAAGGTGTCCCCTAATGACCCCCACTCCTGATGTTCATGCGTTGTGTAATTCCCCACCCTTGAGTGAGAGTATAACCTGGGACCTGCTTCTAATTAATGGAATATGGCGAAGAGGATGGGATGTTGCTGTGGATTGATTGAATTATTTCCTCCAAAGTCTATATATTAGAAGCTTAATCCCATTGTAACTCTTGAGGGTAGGAAATTGTGTTATGATAATTGAAAGGTGGGACCTTGAAGAGGTGATTAGATTGTAGGACCATGCCATAGTGAATGGATTAATAATGGTGGTCAGGAGCATGGTTCTGAGGGCTTTAAAAGGAGAGTGAATGAGGAGGTTAGTCTCTCTCTGCTCCATGATTTTTGCAATGTGATACTCTGCCATCGCTGTTGCCACCACCAAGGATCTCACCAGATGTGTTCACTGCACTGTGGACTTCTCAGCCTCAGAAACTGTAAGCAGTAAATAAATTTATAAATACCCAGTTTCAAGTATTTTGTTATAAGCAACAGAAACAGACTAATACAGATGACGTGCCTGTTATTGTGTTTTGTTTTATAAGACTCCATCTTAGCAGACTGGAGAGAGGCTGTCCATTTAGGCTTGATGGCATAAGCAGCCATGTTTCCACAGGGCAGGGAAGTGCAGGAAGCCTCTGGAATCTAAGAGTGGCCTCTACCAATAGCCACTAAAAAGCCAGGGCTCTCAGACATACAATTGCATGGAAATGAATTCTGCGAACAACCTGAATGAACTTGGAACTGGATTCTTCCCCAGTCAAGCTTCCAGATGAGAATGCAGCACAGCCAGCACCTTCACCGCAGCCTTGTGAGACCCTGAGCACAGGACCTTACTAAGCTGTGCTTGAATTCCTGACCCACGAAAACTGTGAGATGATAAATGCATGGTTTTTTAAGCTGCTAAATTTGTGATCATTTGTTATGCAGCATAGAAAATGAATACAATATCCATTTCCAACACTCTAAACCAGCATATGCTAATTAAAGTTTTCATCCTTTCAGTGCAGTCTTTTATTTCAATTTTATTTTATACCTAATTTATTAATAGATAACAAATTTACATGGTACCAAAATTTAAAGCTACAAAAGGGTTTATGGTAAAAAGTCTTCTCTTGCTTCCTTGTTCCCAGTTACTCAGTTTCTCTACTCAGGGGCAACCTGTGTTACCAGTTTTTTATTTATCCTTCCAGGGACATTCTATACATCTATGTGAATACCACTACATACATATTTTTATTTTGCATTAGTGACACTATACTATGTATACTGTTCTGCACCTTGTTTTTCAGTTAATATGTGTTGGAGGTTATTCTCTATTGATATCATCAAAATTCTTTCTTTTTTAGATGGATGCATCATAATTTAATAACCAGTTTCCAATGGCTGGTGGCATTCAATCTTTTCTTTTTACAAAAATTTTGTAACAAGACTTTGTACTGTAATATGGTATAAGTGTAAGTATTTCTGCAGGAGCAATTTCTAGAAGAATTTCAGGATGAAATCTGAAAATCTATCTTTATCATATTGATAGATATTGCTTTTCTTCCATAAAATTTGTAACAGTTCATTCTTCCGCCATCAATGTATGAGATCCCTTTTTCTCTTAACCACACCAAGATAGTATCAATCTTTTTGCCTGATAAATTGTCAGGTGAAAAATGGCTTATCAGTGCATCTAATTTGAGGTTGAGTATTTTAATAGGTTCTGTCTGTTCATAGCCTTTTCCCACCTTCTTATTTGTTTGTTGGTCTTTTTTTCCAGATTACTATGTAGAGCTCTTTATCTTTTAGGATAATTAGCCCTTTGTCTGTGATGTAAATTGCAAATACTGTATTTTTCCTAGATTGCATTTCAATTTTGTTTATGATGCTGTATTAGTCTGTTTCTGTTGCTTATAACAAAATACTTGGAACTGGGTAATTTGTAAGAAAATAAAATTTATTGCTTACAGTTTTGGAGGCTGGGAAGTCCAAAGTCCAGGGAACACATTTGGTGAAGGTCTTGGTGGTGGTGACAGTGATGAAGGGGTCTCACATCCCAGAAAATGGTGGAGCAGAGAGAGACTAACCTCCTCCACCAGTGTTATTCCAACGATCCATTTCATAGCATCCAATTTAGCAGAATCTTTGTTCTCCGTCATCTGTTTTAGATCTTCGTTCATGCCAAAAAAGGAAGAAAATAATTTTCTCCTGCTGATTCCCCTTTCCTTTTCCCCCCAAAGTGTTTCACTATTCTTCTTTTAAAGCTCTCAGAACCATGCCCCTGACCACCATTATTAATCCATTCACTACTGCATGGTCATACAATCTAATCACATCTTCAAGGCTCCACCTTTCAATTACCATAATAGGATTTCCCATCCTCCACAGTTACAGTGGGGATTAAGTTTTGGGGGGACATTCAACCCAAGGCAGATGGTCTTTGAATGTTTATTTCTACAGAATCAAATTTATTAGTCTTTCTTTCTTTCATTTTTTCTCTTTCTCCTTTCCTTCCTTCCTTCCTTCCTTCCTTCCTTCCTTCCTTCCTTCCTTCCTTCCTTCCTTCCTTCCTTCCTTCCTTCCTTCTTTCTTTCTTTCTTTCTTTCACTCACAGTTTCTGGGTTTGAGTCATACTTAGAAAGTCCTTCCCCACTCTGAGAAAATAATAAAAATGTCCAATTATTAAGCTTCAAAAATATCAGTTAAATATAGTACAAAGGAGTTGGCCCCTTTGAGACTGACCAATAAAAGAACCTCTTATACAAACCACAGATAAAGGAGAAATTTCAACTTTTGAAACCAGAAAATGAGGCAGGTACAGATGATCCCTGGCAAAGACTGAATGCAGCAATCAAGGAGATCCCAGCCCAGGTCAGCCTGACCCCCAGTTCACTGCACAGATTGTGTTCCAGCCTCTAGGCTCTGTCATCTGCCAGAGGCTCATGATGCCAACAAGTGCCAGTGTCTTCATCTATAAAATGGAAACGCTATTACCTGTCCCACCTTGCCTGTCTTTCAGGGTTGCTGTGAGGAGCAAATGGGACCAATGAAAATGGTCAAGTCCTGGACGCATGCACATTGCCTTTCTCAGTTATCCTGAATAAAGATGTCCAGCCTGAACAACACCCATGGCTCCACCATCCTGCAAATCACGCTGCCTGGACAACAACAGAGCCAGCCTGATGCCCAGGGGTCCTGAGAGGAGGGGGATGTGGGCCTTAGCCCTGCCCCCACCACACATCCAGGCCAGCAATGGAACCAGCTGTTGCCTGGGACCTGAGACAGGGGCCGGGCCACAACCAGAACTTAGAATGTATTTAGTAACCACATATGTTTCTTGGGGTACAGACTTATCTGCTCATGTCCTTCACCAAATTTCTGCTTAGGTTTCTTTAATTCACTTTAAGAGTTCTTTTTGCAATAAGGATGTAAATCTTTGTGTGTTCAAAAAAAAAAAAAAAGAAGTGGAGAGTAGAGTAATGGTTACCGAGGCTGGGAGGGGTGGGTGTGGGGGGAAGATTAGGGTTGAACTAATGGGACAAAACTATGCCATCTACCCTAAGTGAATCACAGTGCAGCATATGCATGTGTGGAAACAACACAAGAATAAATATAAGTAAAATTGAATAATAAAGAAAATCACCCCTGGCTGGAAAACTTCAAGTCATCCTGTACCCCCTTTCCCCACATCCTCCAAACCCAGGGAGTTGCCGATGCTTGCTGATTCTTTTTTTTTTTTTTTTTCCTTTCCTTTTTGTCTTTTTTCGTGACCGGCAATGGGATCGCAACCCTCGGTGTGGCGCCCGCACGGCGCTCAACCAGTGAGCGGACTGGTCTCTATATGGGATCTGAACCCTCGGTGGGAGCGCCGCCACACTCCCAAGCGCCGCACTCTACCGAGTGCGCCACCGGGCCGGCGGTGCTTGCTGATTCTAACACTAAAATTCCTCTCGCATCTGCTTTTCAACTTTCACCACTACTGCCTTTGCTCTGTGTCCATCTTTTCTTGGTTTCATCATCGTGGTAACATCCTCAGAGGCTGCTAACCCCTGGTCCTTTTCTTCTTCCAGTCTTCTGCTCCCAGACCCAGGCCCTGGCCCATCCTTGCAGGGGGACTGGCCACACCTGGGTGGAGTCAGTTAAGTATAAATATGGAGGCAGACTAGGAGATTGCCTCCCCAGCTGCTGCCCCCTTCTCCCTTGCTTACAGAACCCCCATTTAGTCCAGTAACAGGTGAACAGGGCCCTACTCTACTCCAAGGGGCATGACTCTTTATTAGTTTAAGCCAATTATGGTAATTCATCCCCCTTGCCAGTGATTGGCTTAGGAATGGGGGTGGGACACAATTCTGGCCAATGAGATGTGGCAGGAAGACTGACAGGGGAATTCTGGGAAAGATTTTCTGGCTCTGAAAAGGTGAGAGAGAAATACTATTCTGTGCTGCTGCTTGTTGTTGGTCTACATGTGATGCCTGGCACTGTGGTAGACATCTTGAGATGGTGAGGGGACATGAGCACCCCTCAGGCTGATGATGGCAGAAAGGAAAAGGGAAAGAACCTGGGTCCCTGATGATGTTGAGCTGCTGAACTGATCAAGCCTGGAATTGCCTTAGCTCTGGGCTTCTTACAGGAGAAAATCAATGTGTGCAATGTTGTGCACTGGGTTTCTGTTACTGGTTGGCATAAGTAGTCTCATTGCTAAAAGTAACACTACCTCATCTACTGAAACAGCGGGGTGCCCTGACCGGGCATTGGACATGCCTTGTTTTCCAAGCACCTGCTTGCTTGTGTTAATATGTGTGGGGCTTGTTGTTTTGTCCAGGAGGAGGGAGGGTTCGGGGCACAAGCACTGGTGGTAGAGATGGGGAAATGAGACGAGAGCGGATGTCATCGTGACTGTCCTCTTTCTCCCCTTCCCCCATCCCCCACCCTTGGTCTGCTCTGAGGAGTTAGCTTCGGGCCTTGATGGAGACAGGGTTGGGCCAGGAGGCAGAAGAGTTGTATTCATGAAGGATGTTGCGAGACCCTGAGCCCAAGCTTCTTCAGGGCCCAGCAGGCAGGGAAGAGAGGGAGCAGGGGGATGGTTTATGACGCTGCTGCAATAGTCCAAATGGAGACGAAGAAGTGCTGGCCCAGGAAGGTGGTCATGGGGTGGTGAGGGGTGGCCGGATGGCTCTACCTGTGGGGAGGGATGAGGAGGGAAGAGCTCACCGATGGCCTCAAGTGGTGGGAGTGATCACAGAGCCTGGAGCCCTTGCCTGGCAATCGGGAGTGACACAACCTGACATGCCCTTTGTCTCCTTGGAGATGCCACTGGTGCTGGGGGTCCCTGGGGGAAAGAAGGAGGGCCGCATGGGCCAGCAGACAGGGCAGCAGGACAGAGAGCCCTGACTCCTATCCTCACTGTGGAGGTGAACCTGGGAACAAGTAACAGGTCTGGGAGGTGGGCCTCAGGTCTAAGGCAGGTCATGAGATTCTGGTGTAAACAGGGATTGTGGCAGTGGTGGTAGGATGGGGGAGGGGAGCAGGAAGTGGATTTTGAAGCCAGCACTGCTTGCCCAGTGGGGGAGTCATGGTGCCTCTTGCATTCACAGCCATCTTGCCACTGGGCGAAGGCAACCTTGGGGTTTTGTGCATACACCCAGGGGCCCAGGCACCCAGCAGGGGATGTCAACAGTTCTGCATCCAGGACTTGCTTCCCAACTGCCACGTGCAATCTCCAGAGGCTACACAAGGCCTTTTCTACACAAGGCTTCCTCCTTCTCCACCCTGACAGGCAGGTTCAGATGCAATCAGAATCTGACCCTAGTGTCTGGTGACAGGTGGGCACCTGCAGCTGGGTTCTGTTGCCATAGCAACAAGGTAGGGAAAACTGCCCAGGAGCTCAAGGGCTGACTAGACCACAGGGCCAGCCCACCTTTGCCTGCTGTCATGTCATCGGGGCACTGTTGTGTGAGAGTGTCCAAGATAAGACAGGGATTTTCTGAGACAGGAAATTTAAGTGGATGGGAAATTAGAGGTTCAACCTAAGATACTGTTTCCTTCTCCCCCCCCCGTATATACTTGCCACCACCAGCCACAAACACGCAAATTTCCTGTCTCCTCGTCAACTAGTAGCAGCCACCAGAAAGGCAGTCCCACTTCCTCCTGACATTTGGAGTTATGTAGAATAAGATATGTTTATCTTGGAGCATTATTTGGAGCAGTTCAAAAATTTACTGATGCTCCTCTTTGGGACCTAATGTTGGACTTGGGGTGTCTTAGCTTGAGCTGACCATAGACAAGGTGGCTTAGACAACAGAAATTTGTTTTCTCATAGTTCTAGAGGTTGGGAAGTTCAAGATCAAGGTGCTAGATGGTTTGGTTTCTGTTAAGGGACTCTTCTGGCTTGCTGATGGCTGCCTTCTCACTGTGTGCTCATGTGGCCTTTCCTCTGAGTGCTCTCGGAGAGAGAGCAAGCTCTCTGATCTCTACTTAGAAGGACACTAATCCCATCATGAGTGCCCCATCCTCACGACCTCATGAAACCCTAAATACCTTCCAAAGGCCCCATCTTCAAATACCATCACATTGGGGGTTAGGGCTTTGATGAGTGAATTTTGGGGGACACAAACACTCAGTCCATAACATGGGGCTTATACAATTTGAAAGTGACCCTTCAGTACCTATCAGGAAAAATTTCTTATTTCATTCATTCATTTAACAATTTTTTATTTTGAGTGTCAGACACTATTCAGTGTCCTGGGGATATAGCAATAAACAAAACTGACAAAAATTCTTGCTGCCATGAAGCTGACCTTTTAGTGGCTAGAGATGGGAAAATTAACAGGTAGACAAGTAAGTATGTAATCTGTGGACGATACGTGTCGTTTAAAAAGCATACAGCAGGGAGGGTAAACAAAACTGACAAAAATTCCTGCTGCCATGAAGCTGACCTTTTAGTGGCTAGAGATGGGAAAATTAACAGGCAGACAAGTAAGTATGTAATCTGTGGACGATACGTGTCGTTTAAAAAGCATACAGCAGGGAGGAGTGACAGAGATGCTGAGCGGGACTTGCTCTTCTATATGAAGTGATCAGCAAAGGTCAGGCTGAAGGGGACATCTGAGCAGAGGTTTTGTGATGGCCGTGAGACTATGTCTCGCAGGCCTCCTACTGTAGGGAGCGCACCTGACCGAAGGCCACGGCTACCGCACTTCGAAATCCAACACCGCGTACATGTGAAGGCTGCGTATCTCCCACGGCCGGCTTCCTGCCAATGGCTGCTTCTCCTGGGAGACATGGGACCCCCTATGTCAGCACACTTTAGCTCAGAGACTCCCCGACGGTTTTGCCGAAACGTCCTTCGGCTGCACCGAGCTCGAGGACACTACTCGTACTCTATCTTCTCTCTTTTCTCCTTCACTTGGGGTCGGACTTGCATCACCGTGTCCCTGCAATGCCCCCTTCCTTCGCTCTGTCCCTGTTTCCTTTCACAGAAGCGTTTCTCCTAATGAAACTCGGCATGGTTAATCCCATCACTGCACCTGCTTCTCAGAGAACCAGGACTGACACAGATGTGAAGGAGTTAGAGAGTAGGCCAGGTGGATTGCTAGGGGAAAAGGGAAAAGTGCTCCCGGAGAGGGAACAGACTGCACTGGTCCTAAGACAGGAGCATGCCCAGTTTGTGTTGGATCTGGGGTTTGATTTTACCCTATTTACACGTTAGTACGTTAGCCTGTGACTGTTTCGTGGATGATGCTGGCAGAAGGGATGTGCTTTAGTACTCATGGCACGGTGACCCATCCCGTTGGTCAGAACAAGTCAATAGGGCAGTCCAGACTCAAGGGGAGGACTCTTTCCCTCGATGCAGAGAGCTGCAAAGTCACATTGCAAAGAGGCATGGATACGGGGAGAAGAATAATTGCAGCCAGTACTGCTAACAACCAGGTGCCTCAGGAGCTTGAGAACACAGAAAATTCACTGAGTGATCAAGCAAGGCCCAGGGGTGACTTAAGTCTCCAGCCTTGCCCAGTGCCTGCTCAGACCTCTCAGAGCTGACCCCCATCCTGCCAGCTGCTGCCTCCTTGTGGGCCTCGGAGAGAACACAAACGCCACTCCTGCTGGCCTGGCATGCAAGGCTGAACAGACCATGTGAGCCTTCCATTGTTCACATGCTGTTTTTGGTGACGGAGGGAGTGGGGAGGGATGGAGACAGGGCTGGAATAACATGCTTTGCTGCTCTCCCTTCCATGGTCCTTACTCTCCCGCTCACTGCCGACACTTGCCCTGCCACGGTGTTCAGCTTGCCGCCGAATTAGGAAAGCAATTTGTCCATGCAGAACGTGTCGCTGTTGGAAGTTTCTTTCTCATCATTAACTAATTTGCTGTGCTTTGCCTCAGCCCTTGTTATCTATAACCATGGTAACAATGCAAAGAGCTGTACATGCATTTATTTTGTGCTCTAGAAGCCCAAGCACGGTCTATTTCTGTCTCTTGGCTTCGGAGAGGCTGGGTGGGTCTGGGGGCTGGAGTTGGGGGCCTGGACCTTAGTCCTGAGCCTATCATTGTGTGACTTTATGCACGGAACGTCTCTTCTGGGGGCCTCAGTTTCCCTAAGTGTGAGGTGAAGGCATTGGGGTCTTGGTCTCCAAGCACTTTTCCAGCAGTGTCCTTCTACAAGTAGAAGAGTGGTGTGTGTTTAGGATCTAGAGGGGAAGCTCCCCTGCCCACCCAGGAGGCTGTGAGCTGGCTGTGATGGGGGATGTAGTCAGGGGTGTGTGGCTGCTGCATCTGACAGTCCCCTCTTCCTGCTAATTTGGTGTCCTCACTATATAATTATACTGTGAAATTCCCTGACTGAAGGCATTTAAAAAAAAAAACTATCCTTCCCTGACTCCCACCACTCATTGCCCAGATTCGTGAATGGGGAAAGTGGGTGTCTGCAGCTTTTGGCAGAGAATGAGAGATGTTATGCAACCTGCCCTTCTCTGAATTTCTCCAGCACCACCCCCACATTGGGCCCCAGGAGGGAGGAACAGGGCTTTTCACATTGAGAGGATGTGGATTTTGACCTCACTGGGTCTCAGTTTCCTCATCTGTAAAGTGGGGAGAAAGGTGTCTTCCTAATGTGAAGAATCAGAGACCACACACTGTGGCTGCTGGCCATGGGCACTGAGATTAGAATGTGGGCTTTTTCCCTATTCATGTAATCTGGGGCTGCTGACTTCACTCCTCTGGGCCTTAGTTTCCCCATCTTTAAATGGGGTCAATAATAGCTATCTTACAGGGATAAATGGGGTTTAATGGGACACCAGCAAATAATGCCCCTGGTCAAGTCGCTACTCAGCAATTGGTGTTGATTAGGATTGTCAGCAGAGGTCCCGTTACATCCTGCAGAATCGAGTTGGCTGGGTGTGTCTTTGGCTGGCGGTGGGCTGGGTTGCTGATCCAGTAAGATGTGGCCAGAGACGGCAACCAATGGACCTGTCAGCTTGATTCAGAGCATTGCTTGGAGCTCCCCTGAGGCAGGTGATGATGCCACATTGATAAGCCCCATTCTCCTGATGAGCTCCTGACGTTTCCTGCCTGCCTTTGCCTGTTGGCCTGGGTCAGTGGTCAGACTGAGTCACAGCCGCTCCCTGAGGCCCTGGCTGCCCAGTGACACAGGGCACAGGGTGGGGAGCCAGCTTTGCAGAGTCAGCCTGCTGATAGGGTACTCTTTCTCCGTATTTTAAAACTTTATTGGTTTTTCTTATTTAACATGCTTATTGTTGTTCATTCTTACATAAAGATACTTAATGCCTCTGACCATTATTTATCTATTGCACACGCCCACCTGTGTTTATTTAAACATAGAGAAAGGTCTAGAAGGATTCCTACCACCAGGGAGTCAATAATTGGTACCTCCAGGGAGAGGGGTTGGAGGAGGGTGAAGCATTCACTTTTTTACAGACTTAATGAAGTGGTGGGATTAGCAGAGTTTCTTAATTTTGGTTTGAGTGAGTGCTCTTCTGTATATTTTATGTTAAAATTTTTTTTTAAAAAGTGGACAACATGGTTTGTTTTGGAGTTGGAAATAAATTTTCAAAATTTAAAAAGACCAAGGTTCAAAACACTTTTCAGGAGAAGGCACACCTGCATCATACTTCTTTGTTTAAATTGGGTGCCTGCACCCAGTGATTAATCTGTGTGTTTAAACTCTTCATGGGGGTGAATGCTTCGCATCCTTCTCCTCATTTCACAGATGAGGTGGTGCAGACTCTGTCCTGGGTCTTTTGTGCTCATTATCTAGTTCATGTCCGTTTCAGCTCTGCAAAGTGGGCCTTTCTTTTGCTGTTGTATATATAGGGAAAGTGAGATTTGCACTGTGGTTCTCTGTAGACCTGTCTCCTTGCGAAGGCCAGGCTGAATGCGGACTTCACGAAGCCTTCCAGACCTGCCATGTACGTAGCTCCTTTGAGAAGAGATGCTTTGCAATGCAGACCTCTGGGCTGGCTGCCCCCAAGCCCACTGCAGAGAAGATTGGAGGAATGGTCTGGTGGGAGGTGATACTTCGTATTTTGGGGGATCATCTCACCTTGAACCTGAAGGAGATTTAGCCAGTGTTGATTCATTTCACGTGGACTTCCAGAGCAGAGAAACCATGCCTCTCCCCCCAGGAGTTCTCTGGAGTTAGTATCAGGGCATTTCTCCTTTAAGACTGAGGTTGGTTTGGATCCCCATACTGGCCAGCCACTGGAAAAAAACAACAACAACTGAGTTTGGCAATTTTAGAAAGTAGAGATTGAAAGCCTGCATTCTGCTTGTCTGCCCTGCCAGGTTCAGGCCAGAGAGGAACAGGCAGTTGTGGACTGTCATCGGTGGGTGAAGGGGTGTGGTTTTGCTGACTTGCTTCTCAGTGGAAGGTTTGAATCCTGGCTTTTCCACTATTTAGCTGTGTGACCTTGAGTAAGTTACCTAACCCACTTGAGCCTCAGTGTTCTTATCTGTAAAAGAAGGATTCAAAATACCTCCCAGAATTGAAAGAGGATCCCATTATATGAGATCAAATATGTTGGGTGCCCCAAACAATTAATAGTAATGATCACAAGACAAATCCTCTGCAATACAGCAGGGAAACATTCTGTGTGAGGCAGACCATGTAAACATAGGTATTCAGAAACACTGCTGCCTGTGCGTGTGAGAGAAGAACAGCATTTGCAATTCCATGTTGTTATAGGGAAGGGGACCAGGGGTTGGGGGAGGTGCTGTATGATCTGGGATCTGATCCTAACTCTGCCGCTTACCTGCAGGGTGGCCTTGGGTTGGCCCCTTCCCCTCTCTTCTCCTCTCGGGGCCGCAGAGCTGAACTGGGCCACATCCATGCTCCTTTCCCACCCCGAAGGAGCTGAAGACCCTGAAAGAGGCCCAAATTTATGGTGCCTTGAGGTTTTAAAAAAATTTTTCAAAATTTAAAAAGATGAAAGTTAAAAACACTTCTTAGGAGTGTTTTTCCTTCTCTCCTGGTGTGGGCTGGGCATTGTATCTAGGGGGACAGTCATGGGGCAGCTGCGTCCGCTCTCTCCTGAAGGCCTTGAAGAGGCTGCCTGGGCACCCCAGCCTGTGCACCCCAGCCTGTGCACCCCAGCCTGTGCACCCCAGCCTGTGCCTTTCTGAGCCACACCTCTTGGCTCACCGCCCTGGTCGTCGTCCTGCTGGGCATCCTGGCTGCCCAAGACTCAAGTCTTTCCTGGAATCACAGGCCCCAGAACTCACGTGCAACTGCTCACAGGTGTGAGTTTCTGCTTTCTGGGCCCCATTTCAGTCTGGATGCATCACGGCTGGCTTTTCTGGGACTACCCCCTGTTCTGGAGCCCTCTGAGCATCCCACCCTCTTCTGCCACCCATCTGCTGGGCTCCTGAGGATGTCCCAGCAATCTCTTCTGAAGCGAGGCAGAGCTGTTTTGTTTCCCCTGACACCGTGCTGGGCTGACAGGTGGCCCCTCTCTCTTGGGACCGCCATGGAGCAGATGGGCTGTTCTCTTTCTAAAGCTCAGTCTCCCCTGCTCCCACTTTCCCCTGCTAAGCCCTGCGGTGCTATGGGCCTTACATGACTTTCCCCCATGCCACACCCTGACCCTGAATGCTCAGGGTAGATGGGGACACACGACGAGCCACCTGCCCCTTTCCCAGCAGCTGTCCTTGGCTGTGGGTTTGCTCCCTTTGCCCCAGGACAGCCTTCGGCACACAGCAGGACCCCTTCGCACACATCCCTTTAGCTCTTCGGGACTTGGGAGCCACCAGCCAGGCCTGGCTCTGGTCCCAGGAATGTACATCCAGTGTCCACCCAGCCAGTACCCCTGCAGCCCCAGCTTACCCTGGCCATGTCAGGAGGTTGGCAGGAAGGTGGGGATGGCTTGGAGGCCGTATTTCCTTCTGGTGTCTGCAGCAGCCTAGAGGAGCTGCTGAGCTCAGACAGCACCATGAGCCTGGAGGCTGTGCCTGTCCTGTCCTTGGGACAAAGGACCTGCTTCTCAGGGTGTGCCGAGGGCAGCATGGCTGGTCTAAAGGTGAGCCCTTTTGTGCCCAATGAAAAGTGTGTGCAGATATCTATTTTACCCCTTTTCCTGCAAAACTGCTAAGTCTCAAGGCAGGACAGCACAGGGTCGCGGCTGGAGCTGAAGCCTGGGAGGAGTTAGTGGTAAGAACATGATATCATCAGCAGTGGGGACTGCACCAGGGTCTGCCTGCTCCCTGTCCAGGGTGCTCCCACATGCTAGGTCTTCTGTGTTTCTAAGTGACTGACAGCTGGCTCTATCTGGCGAATCTTCAAGTTCACCAGGCATGGCTGCTGGGAGGTGCAGGCATGCAAACTCACCGAGCAGTCCTGGCGCCTGGCCTTGGGCTGCTTCCACTGACACCAGGTTGGGCTGGCAGGTGGCTGTGCTAGGACGCACATTTGCTGCTCTTCTCAAACTACAAACTGGCCCCAGCTCCAATAATAGGCAAGCAAGGAGAAAGTAATGAGCCGGAGACAGTGGAAATTAACAGTGGTAATTAATTGCTGAAAGCATGCAGAGACCATGGCAACGGACGGACGACAAAGGCAGAAACCTTTGTTCCTTCTGTGGGCTGTGCTCCGGCAGGCTCCGTTTCTTGTGAACAGCTAGTGGTAGCTTTGTGAAGACGCAAGGCCTGGAGTAGAAGACACCTGCTCTGGAGTCAGCCTTGATTCCCACCTCTTCCTTGCTGTGTCATTTGGGGCAACTTGCTGCACTTCCCTGAGCCCGTCTCCTCATCCATAAAATGGGGAAGACAAGTCCCAATCCACAGAGCTTGGAAGAGTCAGTGATGTGACGTAGGTGAGAGGGAGATGGGCTTTAGAACCAGTTCAGATTCTGAACTATCCCATGTTAGCTGTGCGACCCGGAGGCAAGTCATCAACCTTTCTGAGCCTCAGTGCCCTCACCTGTAGAATGGGGATGGCAATAATAGCACCTGTACTACATCATTGTCATTGTTAGAATTAAATGAGAGAATAAATATAAAGTGCTAAGTATACACAACGTGTGCGACATGGCAACATTCAACATGATTCACCTATTATGGAGCGTTCACACGGTCTAAGTTCTGTCCATAATATTATTAAGAACAGTCACATTTACTGAGTGTTTATCATGTGCCAGACACCATTCTAAGCTCTTTATATGAATCAACTCATTTAATTCCCCTAACAACACTATGAAGTGGATGCTATAATTATTTCTATTTTACAGATGAGGAAGCTGAGGTTTAGAGTTTGGTGATCAAGCAGAACTTTGAGAAATGATCTGGACAAACTAACCAAAGCAGGTGGCTATTCTGCTTAGGCCTGGCCACCCTGGCCCATTTTGCCCCTCCGCATATTCTGACTTGGGGACGCTGTCTTGTGCCCTGCCCTGCCTGGGTGGCAGAGGCTCGGCACCCCCACCTGGCTCTTCTGGGGGTGACTCAAGAGTCCTTCCCAGCCCAGTAACGCTCCCCAGCCAAACCTGTTCTTTTTCCTCACCCCATAAACTGCTTAATGATACCACTGTCCAAGCCCCTAACCCTCAGATTTGGGTGTCACCCAAAATGGGGTAGATGAGAGTGTTTCTGGGCAGAGGGAACAGAATGTGAATAAGGGCGTGGTGGTGTGAAATGGCGTTGAATTCCTAGCACAGTGCAAACGGCTCTGTGTGGCTGAATCATGTTGGGCTGGGCAGGGGGCGTGTGTGTTGGGGAACCCTGGAGGTGAGTGGCTGGGAGGTAGGCAGGGTCTAGAGCAATGGTTCCCAACTTTGCATGGGCAGTGGAATCTCGAGAGCTTTAAAAATGCCACTGCCCATGTCCTACCCTCAGAGGTTCTGGCCGACTGGGTGCCGGGATCTTTCAAATCTTCCCAGTTGATTCTAACACCAAATTGAGACCCGATGCTCTAGAACATTATGTAAGGATATGTAGACCATATTGAGTACGTGGGACCTACACTGTCCAGTAAATTAATTAACTTTAAATAAAATTTAAAATTCGGTTTTTCAGTCACACTAGCCACAGGTCAAATGTTCCACAACCACATGTGGCCAGTGGCTGCCATATTGGGCAGTGCAGATATAAAGCATTCCCATCACAGGAAGTTCTGAGGGCAGGATTGATGCAGACTTTATCTCGTCAGCACCGAGAAGCCACTTAGGGGTTTTAAGAAGAGGAGCAACATGGCCAGGAGTTTGCTTTACCAAGAGGATTCGGGGTCGGTACAGAAAATGGATTCAGTGATCTGGTGCTAGCAAGTCTAACTAACAGCAGAGGGAATAATTAGGGGACTGTTTTGAGAGTCCAGGTGGACAGGGACGCCCTGAACTAGAACTCCGACAGCAGAGCTGGGCAGGTCGGGAGGGGCTGGAGAAGGGTGGGCAGAACATGCCCTGCGGAGTGGGAGGGGCCGGTCGGATGCAGGGCGAGGAAGGAGGCTAAGTGTAGGGGGCGCTCATATTTTGGGTCAGTTGCCTGGAGGTTCTTCCATGGTAGTGGTTCTCAATCCAGGGAGTTCCCCACCCTCCGCACCCCCCAGGGGACATTTGGCCACATCTGGAGACATTTCTAATGATCTCAACTCAGGGGACTGGAGGTGCTACTAGCATCTCATGGTAGAGACCAGGGATGAAGTAAAGGCTGATAAACATCCCTCAGTTTGCAGGACAGCCCCCCAGAATGAAGAATTATCTAGCTCCCCATGTCAATGGTGCCAAGGTTGAGAACCTCTGCTCTGTAGGGTGGAGTGGGAAGTCCAGTCTTGATGGGGTAGTAAATGTACTGAAGTAAGAGCTGAATGAACTGTGCTTCCAATGCTCGTGATGGTAGTTGGTGGAGGTCTCCAGTAGACAGTGACCGTCAGATGTGGAGCTCAGGAAGGTAGTAAATGTACTGAAGTAAGAGCTGAATGAACTGTGCTTCCAATGCTTGTGATGGTAGTTGGTGGAGGTCTCCAGTAGACAGTGACCGTCAGATGTGGAGCTCAGGAAGGAGCTGTGGGGTGGAGGTGAACATTTGGGAGCTGCCAACCAACTCTCCTGTTGATGAACCCCACATCTGTATCCAGATCACCCTGGCACTGCTCTAGACTCCTGCAGAGGGTGCTGGGTGAGACTCAGGGTTGAGGGTGGCACCCCAGGGAGCAGCCATAATTGAGGACAGTTGGAAAGAGAGGAGGCCACCTCTTTAGAAAGTTCTTTGCATGGAGCCAAGTGCTGTCTCCCTTCAGTCCTGCTTCTATAGCATTCTTAATGTGCCACCATCCTCCAACTTTGGGCATTGTAGACAGTAAGTGCACATCTTTGCTGACCGACATACCAGACTTTACCCCTCAAGGCTGGATGTCCCCAGCACCTTGAGTTGTTTGTAAGTGACATCTTCCAGACTCCTCATGCTCCAGGCCGTCCTCCCGTAAGCATTGGCCCTTTGGTGTGAGGAGGAAGGATGGGAAGGAAGGCACGCCTTTCACTCCCAAATGCCCCTCTATCACGTACATTCCATGTGTGTCCACAGGATGCACAGCATAATGTAGCCCAGCATATTTGGTGACTGAGTGAGGGAATGGTGTCTTCCAGCTCTAAAGACTGTCCTTGTAGTGGGCTGAATAGTGTCCTACCAAAATTCATGTCCAGAACTTCAGAATGTGACCTGATTTGGAAATAGGGTTTTTGCAGATGTAATTAGTTAGCAATCTTGAGACGAGATCATCCTAGACTGAGTGTCGACTCTAAATCCAATGACTGATGTCCTTATAAGAAGAGGAGAGGCCAGAGACACCTGTAGAAATAAGTTCGTGTGAGGACAGAGTCTGGAGCGATGCTGCCACAAGCCAGGGAATGCCTGGAGCTACCAGAATCTAGGAGGAGGGAAGGAAGGATTCTCCCCCAGAACTCCCTAGAGGGAGCGGGGCCCTGCTGACAGCTTGACTTCAGTCCTCTGGCCTCCAGAACTGTGAGAGAAGTTTCTATTGTTTTAAGCCACCTGGGTTGTGGCACTCTGTTGCAGCGGCCCTGGGAAACTAAAACAGTCCCCTATGTTTAAATGCTAAGTGAATATCCCTTGACGCAAATACTTAATCCCAGGCTTGCTTGTCAGGTTTCCTGAGGTTTATTGTTTGGGTGACAAAGGAAGATTGGAAAAAGGAGGCCTCCGGTGTCTCTCTTGAAAGACTGTCTTCCATCACTTACCAATGGTGAGTCATCTTAGCGGGGAGGGAGATGTGGGGGTGCGAGGAACCCTGGGCTCCAAAGCCACCTGCGCAGTGATGAAGTCGTTGGGCAAACATCCCTGCTTGGGTGATTGTGGCCATTTTCAGGAGCGTCGGGTCACCTGATTCCTATAGTGTGGGTACTAGGTGAGCAGAGGAAGGACAACAATTGCTGATGAAATGCCTTCAGGGGATGCTACAAAAACCAAGCTCTTTGGGGGACACCATTTGAATTCTGGGATGGGAGTCTCCCTAAAGAGAAGTGTCCCCCTCTGCTGCTGTCATTGATGCTGTGGCTGCTCATGTCATCTGTCCTGCCCTCTGCCCCTCTCCCCTGCCTCCTCGGCCTCAGAAGGAAGCTGAACGAGGGCTAGAAGTGATATAAGGCCTCGAGCCCCAGAGTGTGGTCTGTGGACCACAGCGGCGTCGGCATCACCGGGGAGCTATTAGAAACGCAGACTCTCAGGCTGCCCCAGACTTACTGAGTCAGAATCAGTTTTAAGAAGATCCCCAGGAGATGTGTGAGCAGTGTGAGAAGCAGGGATATAAACAACCCAAAGGAGTCCACGACTTGTGAATTCCACGCTCCCTTGATTCAGATGGGAAGAGCTCAGGGCTACTGGGACTCCACATCCGGGCCCCAGCTTCACAGGTCTTGAGCCCCCGATCAGATGGCCTCGTTCAAGGCCAACTTTGATCCCATCTGCCCTATGATCTGACATGATCAGTTCTCCACCCCAGACCCCCAAGCTGTAGACGCCCTTCCTGGCTAAGCATCGAACAGCGACCCTCCAGTGGTTATCAGGAAATTAATTGTCAATGTCCTCTTCCTCTACTTTTTCATGGGGTAGAAGAGAAGCTTCTGGGATGAGGTCCCACAGCAGAGCAATGTCAGATTTCATGGTGTATAGAGCGTCCCATGTGAACTTTCCAGAGGAAACGCTCGCACTCTCCCTTGTTCTTTCTCCAGCCCAGCACTCTGGAGAGTAGTGGCTCTCGGCGTGGAGACTGAGGTCGCCATTAGAGATGAATGATGCTCTGTTCCCAGTGCTCGATCGCTGTGAAGGCATGGCTGAGTGGTCTCAGTGTAAGTGATTTGAAGTGTTTAATCACCATCCATTTTCTTTTTTTCCGTGACCAGCAACGGGATCGCAACCCTCGGTGTTGCCCCCGCTCCTCGCTCAGCCAGTGAGCCGCCGGTCTGCACATGGGATCCGAACCCTCAGCGGGAGCCCCGCCGCGATTCCCAAGCGGTGCACTGTAGCAGTGCACCACCGGGCCGGCCCTCACTATCCATTTTCTTTAACACAGATTCCTTATTCACTGTGTGATCACAGCCGTTTCCAGTGGGCGAAGTCCTCCTGGGTTTAGCAGAGAATTAGAGGTCAGGATATTTTTTGTAGATCGGTATTGCACAATGTTCAGCCCCGTGGCTTGAAGATTTCAGAATGCTGGTATGGGGTGGGTGGCAGGTATGGCGTGCGAGGGACAGTCTCCTCAGTCCTGGAGTCAGTGGTGGTCCTCCAAGGGCTGGCAGCTCGGATCACCTCTGACAAGACTCCCAAGGCAGGTTGTCTGATGACAACTGATAGGACAGTCTAGACAGCACGGGGACCCAGCTGGTCTTGCCTGAGAGGAGGACTCATGGCAGCAGGGCCTTGTTAACCTGTTTACCACGAGTCATCTGAGCCCCTGCGGGCCCCGGCTCCCTCAACTGTAAAACAGAAATAATAGTAACTGCCCTGGCCGCCTCCCAGGAATGTGAGGTCTAAATCAAAATGAGCCAAAGGTGGCGAACGCGTCTGGTGAACCATGAAGCACCTGCCCCCAGGGAACATGCGGCATCCTCTGTGCAGCAAACACACTCTCTGCTTCCTGTTTGTGGAGCCATCGCTCTTGAGAACAAAACTGCCCAAGTCGGGACGGACACACGGCCTAAAGAGATGGAGAGTCGAAATCACTGGAGAGGAGGCTGGACTCCACACACTTCTGAAATTCTGCTATCAAATCGCAGTTAACCGTCCAGTCCTCCTGTACCTCCTCCCTTGGTCATGTGACCAGAACTTAAAAAAATGTTCTTAGTTATAAAGGAAATAAAAGATGGAGGGAAAAGGCCTCAGGAAGGGAAGGGGAAGGGAAGCAATGTCTGTAATCTGGGAACACTGTGCTGGCCACTTGATCCAGCTAGGGTCTAACCTCCTCAGCTGGCAGCACAGGCCTTTGGTCATCTGGCCCTGGGTCTATCTCAGCAGCGTCATGACTCCCTAGCTGCGCAGGGCTTGTTACTGGTTATATATTTTTGAATGAGTGGCTACTATGCTGTGCTGTTGCCTTTGCCTGGGATTCCCTTTCCTCTCTGTGACATGCCCCTTCTTATTCTCAGAGGTGGATTTATAGGACGCTAAGGAAACTTCGGTATACAGCCCCTTCCGAGGCTTGGGGAGCGGCCCTAGCAATGTATTCATCTGACACTGAATTTTTTGAAAAATTTGCAGAAGTAATA